>NW_011887745.1:1015137-1043225 GCF_000806365.1 Fopius arisanus | reverse complement strand
TGGATATCTATTTTCATTTTTAATTCAATCTTTCTCTATCGGCATGTGGCGTAATGATTATAAATACTGATTATAAATATATGATGCGGGGATCGAGGGGATAGATTTGAGTAGAAAAATAGTGAAATCACGTTTGTCAGACATGAAAGGGAAGATGCGCTCGGGAAATTGAGGTATCAGGGCACTCGAAACATCCAAGAGGAAGTTTATTGGTTTTTCCAGAGTTCTTGGCATGTCAACGATATCACCAGGATGAACGATTCTGTTGTGTGCCGAGAATATTTTTACTACAGCCAACGACGTCTGCGTTTTGATAGGTACAATTCATAATCCATTTACAATTTTTTTATTTTCCCGGGATTTTCTATGATTTTCCGGGAATCCCAATTTAATTCTCAAATGAATTACCTCAAGCACTATTTACTTACATTAAAATTGCGGCATTGGAAATCGATGCTATATTTAATTTAGAAAGAAAAATAAGAAAATTTAGAAATTTCTCGGAATTAAATTCAACATTTTTTGGAATACTGTGGAATTTTTAATGGTGTAATAAAATGCCGATTTAGATAGAGTGAATTTCATTGAAAAAATCATTTTTAGACTGCGTGTTTTGTACGTGGGAACCTTGAATTAATTGTGGGATACGTCTAAAATATCTCGAGGTCAAGAAATCATGAAAATCTAATTTGTCCGAGATAAAACCGCTTAATCATGCCCTCCCATTTCGTACTGATGATATCAATGATTAGAGCAATATCTATCCGCTAATTCCAATCTTTACGTAAGCAATTGTACATCTGGAAAAATTCTCTCACCTATTGTCCGCTGATTCTATTACGCATTTAGCGAGACACTAATTATCGATGATCAATTATCCATTAATAATTCATCAGACGTAACACATTACGCCATTTTACACTCAATTTATTCTCAATTCACGCCTCACATTTCCATTACAATTAACCAGAGATTTTAATTAATTATAAAAATGTAAACCAATTAATAATGTAAAACATATAAATATAATATAATAGAAATATCAAATTAAAAATTTCATGTTTTTCGAAAAAAAGTCCTGGAAACTAATTTATCGTCAATGAATAATAAAGTCCATGAAAATTTATTTCATTCCAGTTTCTCCTCTGAATCGAAATGAGTAATTAGTAATTAGTTCGGTGAAATTTTGAATTCTTGTGACGAATTCCTCTTGAAGAATTTTTGTGGATCGAAATTTATAAATTTGTAATCGATTCGCTCTGCGATTGATTCGTACGCGGACGAATAAATCGAAGATTGAATGAATGGCCTCTTTTACCGAAGGAAATATCATGAAGAGACGTGACAGTGGGTGTAATGGAGTACAGCTTGAAATAAGTGAACCATAGCTTAACTAAGGACAAGTCGACTTGGGGTTTATTATTCGAACCTGGAAGGCGCGACGTCCAACTTCCGGGACGCCCGCATAATTTTTCATTCTCCTGTCCCACTTTTTGCTCGGTATTTTTTATCAGGGTACCCGACACCAACCTGAACAACATTTTGAACGATATTCATTACAATTTTTTATTCTTTCAACTGCTGGTTTGTAATACAACCGATAATTATCATCCAAAAAATTGAATTCCACTTTTCAACTTTAATAATCTTTAATATCTCTATAGCACGATGATATAAAAAAAAATATAAATAATCTAATATACCCGATGTTTATATCCCAGAAATATTTATGAGATATTTCTGAAATAGTTATTATTATTTATTCCATTTTTATAAAATTCCGATGTAGCGAATGCCGATGGTTAAAAATAAAAACGAAAAAGAGTGAAGTAAATCCGAACCTCGAAGTTATTGATTTGAAATCAATTTATTACAGTGAGTATAACCCGAGGATTACTCGTCATAGATGACAATTGCAATCCTCTGATTGTTGCTCAATCCCTGTCGGATTACCTGGTATGATTTAATATTGCACAACGGGGGTACAAAACCCAGTGGTGGACTTGTTTTTCACGTGGCATCGATTGCTCTACCATCAGAGTTTGTACATATACCACAGGGGATTGACTACTCAAGCGCAATCGATCGTGAGAAACCTCCAGCAAATGTGCCCCAGAAGTTGAATGAAACTCAAGACAAAATGCGCCAGTTCTCCACTAAAAACAAGTGGATAATTAAATCTCTAATGAATATAATCATTACCACTGAATTATCAATTTTGTTATTTTCTCTGAAGCCCAATGAATAATTGATACATCGATTGATTGACGGACGATTTATTTCAATTTTTCAGGACTTGCGAAAGACAGAGACAATCAGAACGAGAGCCAGAGCAGAGTGACGAGGAAGACGAGGAGAATCCCCTGGGAAAATGGCCCCATGCCCTCAGTCCAGCCTTAGCCTGTCTAGGATGCACCCTTGGTCTCTTCAACATCAGCAGGTTTGCCATCCTCAGCGTTCAATTCGGTGGTAAACATCCCTTTCCGATCACTCAGAAAACAAATCGATAAAAAATCAATATATTTTATTGAGGAATTGAACTAACTTACTGATTCCAGCAAACTTTATCGTGCAATTTTTGGTCCTATCCCTGGTCCTGGGAATTCCTCTGCTGACATTGCAAGTCTGTCTCGGTCAGCGGTTGGCAGCTGGTGCTGTTGACATGTGGAAAATATCACCCATTTTTCATGGAGTTGGAATAGCTCTCCTGGTAGCTCATGCCTTCATCGGTATCTACAGTATTATAGGGATATCCTGGATGTTCGTCTACTTCAGGGATTCCTTCATTACGAAACAGGATAGATACCGGTGGGCAGAGCCTTTTTCATTGTACAGAGAAGATGCTAAACCTGTCAACACTTCGATACCTTTTAAACTCCACGAGACAGTACCTGATTATTTCAGTGGTGTTGTCCTCCAAAGGCATCATCTCAACGAGCCAAATCCCAGTGTTGTTACTTTGAAATTCCAAGTTGCCTTCAATCTCGCTGTCGTCTGGATGATTGTCTTTGTATCCCTCAGCAAAGGTCAGTTCTACCTACATTTATACTAAGCACCTACTAAGTTATAATAAATATTCAGTATTTTGTTACTACCATCAAACACTTTTTTCCTCCAGGTTTGAGATCCTACGGGAAAGTCGTCTACGTTTTTACTTTGGTGCCAGTATTTGGGACTCTCATTCTATGCACAAAACTATTGGGATTGACTCCAGCTGGTACTATTCATCAATTATTCCCTGCAACTGTGTGGAATGAATTTTTTATCAACAACAGATCGTGGGTTGCAGCTTCATCAGAGGTTTTTCTAACGTGGGGGCTCCTCGGAGCTGCTGCAATGCAGGTATTCAATCAAATAATCATTAATTCAATCTATTGATGGAAAACATTATGTGAAACAATTACGGATGTGCTAATAAATATTTGTCCTTAATTACATAAATTATAAGTAATAAATGGATGAGGTAAAAATGAAAGATGAAAACAATGAAATGAGAATTAACTTGCATACAATTAATATTCAATTAATATTCATTTACAAAAATGCATCCATCCCTAATAACAAATCCATAATGTGACCATAAGTCATACGTCTATTTTAATTTACAGATTGCTGCACACAACAAACACAAACACCTCCTCCAACGCGACACAAGTCTCGTAATAGTCCTGACTTTTGTAGTCCTTCTGCTGTCAGCATTCCTAGCCAACACCTGCGTGCAAATTCTGAGATACCACGGCTACATCTACACGACCAGTACTTTCGGTAAATACACCCCGAATCCCCGTAATTAATGATTTCAATTCTACAGTGTACAGTAAGAAGATCAATCGCCCTCACTGTATTTATGCAAAAAATCTCCGAAACCGATTCCCAAAATTTTCATACAATTAACATTTTTGTAGTTCTTAATCAATCCTACAGAGAAAATCTGAACAAAAATTTTCCCGACCCTTTTAATTTCTGAGATATTTTTAAAAAATGGCTGAAGAGGTGGATTTATCTCGTTGTACCACTTCACTACAGAATTATCCTTGGGATTAAATTTATGGGGATTGCAGTGTCATATTTGAATGTTTTATGCTCGACAGAGAGAATATCGGGGTATATCTTCATGCGACCAGTGAGCCAGCCTCCTCCCTCAGGGTATGGCAACACACCAGAGAGATTTATGTCTCACGCTTCATTTTTACTTGGCCAACGTGCCATCAGACCTGGGGCGGATCTCAGCATCGAATCGGGATATCAGGCACTTCGATTATCCACTGAGCTTGTGCCAGCTACCCTCGCTGTCTTGGGCACTGAACAGGTGTCACCATTCTGGGCTGTTCTATTTTACTTCATTCTCATTTTATTTGGAATCGCTCAACAGGTCAGTTCAATTATTCCTCTTCATCGCACATTCACTGCACTTTATTTATAAATCATGACTACATCGTAAATCTTCCAATAATAATTCCTCAATTCAATTGAAGAATTAAATTAACTTAAATTACTAATTTAATGATACTTCATCATTTATTAATTTAACATTTGAGAAAGAAAATCGATATTTACAACGAGGAATTATGAAAAATGATTATATAATAAAAACAATTAAGTTATTCTCATTGATGAATTTACAACTCAACAGCTTGCAATCTGGCACTGTGTAATAACCGGTATAATGGCAATCAACACTAAAATGATGAAACTCTGGGAGACCACGATAACATTCTTCAGCTGTGCATGTGGTTACATCCTAGGACTCCCAATGGCAACAGAGGTAAGTCAAAAGACCGACCGATTTACAGATTCATTGACATTTTCTTATCAGTGATATTTATCATCAGTGTAAATTCATAAAACAAACACACACTTCCGCGATTCCCTTGAAATTGAAATTTCATGAAATAACACGCACCAAATATTTGAAAGATGACATCAACTCTTATCTTATCACTCCCACCAGATCGACCCACTAACCGTAATACAACGATATCAGGTCTTATCTCAATCACGATATCTAACTCGATCCCCCGTGCCCATCAGTCCTGCGGTATCGCGTGTCGAAAAAAGGTCAGACAATCGATAGTCCAAGTAATAAGCCCCCAAAATCCATAAAAAAGGAAAATATCGAGTCCTTGGTTACCACAACAGAATGAGTGTGCCCCAGCCACTGGGTTCATCCTCAATCCCCTGTTACTTCTGCACGGAATCATTCGAGGAGAGTCTCCTCCAGGAGCATCTCTTTCTCTGTGGGTCAGTTCTTCAGGAGTGCACCAAGAAATGTGGTGCCTATTTTCCAAGAAGATCCCTGAGACATCACGAGAAATATTGCACCAGGATCCATCATCCGGAGTACAGTAGTCTTCCTCGTAATTATCGAATGGCCTCTGACGACTCGAAGTACCACGAGAAACTCCTCTCTTTGCTGAATGTCCTGAGAGCAACTCTGAGGGAAGCTGAGTCCGAAAGACAACACATAATGACGGATACGTCTCTCGTAAAGACAAGACTCGCCAACATGGAGAGCATCTCCAAATCCATTCAAGCAGACCTCTCCACCGAGGCCAACACTTCCAGAAGAGCTCTATCATTTCTCGATAAAAGAATAAATACTCTTGATGATGATTTGCGTCAGGTTGAGGGTCGAACTCGTGTGAGTTTCGACGCCGTGACTCATCGCCTGGACGTTGTGCAAGGAGCACTGGTGAAGCAGAGGAACAAACAGTTGGAGATGCTGTCAAACTGCGAGATGGAGATCAAAGACCTCAAAAAATTTGTCGCTAGAGAGAGTGTCTTAATCGGTGATGTGTGGGATGAGCACAAGATCAAAATGAATGATTTGAAATTGGAGCTGGAGATGAGGTGCAAAGCTAGTGAGGAATTGGCTGGACAGCACGAGATTCTGTCCGAGAAGCTCGAGACACTTGTGGAGATAATCGGCAAGCAGGAGGGAATGATAAAGTGTCTGAAGGATCAGGTAATGGACGTCGTCAAGTGCGTTGAGGATATCTTCATCAAAGACGAGAGGGACTCCAGATACTCAACCATCTCCGAGTGGCCTTCATCTAATGGCGTCTCCAAGGGCAGACTATTGTGGCGAATTGACAAGTACAAGGAGAAGATGACAGCTGCCAAAGAGAGTGACGCTGTCATCTTCAGTCCAGTGTTTTTTGATAGAGAGTATGGATATGCACTCAGGATGAAGCTTTATTTGAATGGAAGGGACAGGTGGAGGGATCGCAATGTAATTGGATGTCTACAAGTGGTGGAGGGACCTTGGGATCCCCTTCTCGATTGGCCCTGCGTTCTCAGGGCCAGTGTCACTCTCAGGGATCAGGATAATCCTGCAAATAGTGTCAGGAAAATCGTGAAGACCAGGGCCACTTCCAGAGAGGGTGAGGGACATGTGGCAGACTCAGTTATCGATATGTTTATCCCTCATACTGTACTCACCAGATACGACGGGTACACCAGGAATAATGCCCTTTTTCTCGATATTCAAGTTACGGAGATCAGGGAGAGCCTTTCGACGTCTTCATTAATTGCTTAATTACTTTCTGGATTTTTTAAATTGTGTATGTGCTCATTCCTCTGAGCGAATCGGTGCGAGAACATTTTTTTTATGTATAAAACAATTGGCAGTGTTTTTCCTAGTTTATGAGTTTTATAGATGGACTTTTATTGCAGTTTGGTATCTACGTGGTTTATTATTTGGATTACACTGTCGGTGGTGCCTGGTGGATAATGGTTCTGTATCTGGTGCAAGTTGGGGCTGTTTTTGCTGTGAGGGGACGTCCTCACACTGGGGAGGCAGTGGTTGCTGAATTATTTCCACCGACTGGACGCTGTCTCAGGCATTGGGCTGGACCTTTACTCTCATTTACGTGGAATGTTATTCTACCAGTTACGCTCATGGTAAGGAGTTTTCCTCTTTCAAGAAATTTTTGCACTTTCCAATTCTTTATCATGAATGTAGAGTTCATGATTCTCATTGATATCAATTGACATTCAATTTTTTATAGGGCCTTGGAATGATAATTTTTTGATTATTATTTTATTTAATCCTCAAGGTGTTGAGCATCACTCTCTTCAAGAGCAGCAGTTTTCGAGATCTTTACAGCTACAGAAGGACAAATCGTGATTATTGGGCGGTTTGGGCGAAACAGCTTGGGGCTGCCATTCAGTTGATTCCAATATTGATAATTCCAGCAGTAGCTGTTATCCAGACTTGCCGGTATTTAAATAGTGGACCACCTGATATATTCGATGTGAGTATTAGCACCAGTCGTTCCTAATTCCCTCAGTTATTTCACACCATTTATTTTACTCTCGTTTACGTCTTTCTGTTGTGCCACTCATTCAGACTGAACAAGTGGAGATAAACTATACTCATTGCGAGCAATGCAACGCCAATGTAAGTTCAAGTATAGAGAAAATTTCTGGGAAATTCGTTACTCAAAAATCATTGGATAAATCAATAATTTACAGGAAATAGAAATCTGAAGATTAAACTAATCTGTATTAAATATTGTATTGTGGAATTAATTGATCGAATGTTTTTCAATTGCAGAGGATCCAACTGCTGTACCGTCCGTCCTTGGAGCCCCAGGACCCCCGCCGCCCTCAGACGTCGTATCCCAGTGCCGGAGGAGGTAGCATCCATGGAAATGGTGTTCTACCAACACCCCCAGACGTTCCCTTCGAGGATCCACCACCCAAGTATACACCACCCCCGAGCTACACAACCGCCACAGGTGCCCGAATAGCGAAAATGCTGAGACAAAGCTTCAGGCGGAGTGTTCGAAGGATTGCCAATGTCCTGGGGGAAAGCAGTGGGCCCCGAGCAAGAGCTGCTTTACAACCACCACCTCCTGATTATGCAACTGTTCTCGTGGAAATGAACCAAACTATTCTACCCAGGGACATCACAGTCCACGCTAGTGATCCCCCAGATGTCACTGACACTGGGACAACAGTCAATCACATCAGGAACAGACCAAATACTATCGACAGAATGACGAGGATCAGCTCCTTGGAGCGATGCCCTGTTGAGAGAACTCACTCGACAATTGAACGAAGTAGGAGACTCCAGAGTGGATCCTCTCATTTAACTGCTGCTGATGTTGCTAATCTCCTCAGGAGCAGCATCAGACGTAATAATAGACCAAATCAGGGATTACGAAGGAGTTCTGTTCATAATCCACCAATGGTTGCTGCATCGGTTGAAAATCTTGTCAGTGCTGCTGCACCCATTGGACAGGACTCCATGGTCTTTGATAAAGGGACACCACTAGTCCAGGATACGAGGAATCAGGATGGCGATGATGAGAAGACTGGTGGAACGGAATCATCCGTTTCTGTGATATAAGACTCGAGACATTTTATGGTTTATTCATTGTTTGTGTGATTTTTTTTCTGCATCATTTGACAGACTTTGGGACTTTCGCGTCACTCGGAGAATTTAATAGGAAAATATTACCAATTTGGAGAAAATTGGGACTTTTATTGAATTTTCTGGTAATTAGAAATTTTTTAATCTCGAATTATCTGATTTATTTCGTTATAATTTTGGTGATAAGAGGAAAACGAATATAAGGAAATACTTGCAAAATTTCAGCCACGAAAATTGGATGGAAAGTATTTGAATAAGTTGTGTAGAAAAAACGAATTCTATTTTTTATTCCATACTTTCTGAACCTTTAAAGAGAATTAATCAGTAATTCAATGATTTTGTAACGAATTCATTTGATTTTTCTATTAATTACTTCATGCGTGGGACGAATTACTGATCGAAATTTCTAGTTGGGACATGTGGTGGACAATTCTGATCGTCAGAGATTTAGTCAGGGAGTTTCAAGGATGTCTTGTGAATCATTGGATTCCTTGGAGGCACAAATAGAACTTTTAGGGTCTACCTGATGTTCGAGCTTACTGTATTTATCGCAATTGTACATGTGTTCAAAGGCATTTTGCAAGTCCTCGACTGGGGAATACACAATTTCTCTTGTAACATAATTCATAGTGAAGATGTGTAACAAAACCGACTTGTCAATGAAAGACTTTGTTTCTTCTTTTTTTGTAAATAATTGTAGGATTTTTATAAGTTAGAAGACACGTTTCTGTAATGGAATAATAAAAAGAGATATATGGAAATCCATTTTTTTTATTCTTCATTTTCCCATTCCCTGGACTATCCACTTGTCCATGCAATCAATTATTCGTCGATTTATTTCCTGCAATTAACAATTCAATAATTTTTTCGTGAGTAATTGCTCTCCAGAAAGAAAAGACTAAATTGATGAGATTATTCCAGGCACAAGCCACGTTTATTCAAGGCAAATAAATTACACTCTCCATATTTGAATAATATTGCATACTTGAAAATCCCCTTCAATAAATATATAATCGTACTCCACCTTGATAATTCATAGCAGTTTAGAAAAATACGTGACTAAAGTTATTAAAAGAAAAACTCGCAAAATACATCGACTGAGTGATTGATTATGAAATTCTTCATCGAAATAAACTGACAGAATATAAAGTGTAGGCATTCTAACACACTAAATACTGCAGAACTACAATAAACAAATATCAATTAATTGATCAATACATAATTTACCAATTAATTGATCAATAATTAATTGATAAATGAATTAATCATTAATTAATGAGTCAATTAATTGAGAGCAGTTGACGTGAGGACAGCAACTCCCCTCTCATAGAAGCTATGGGGTTCCTGATTGGTCGCTGTATTGAGGTCGACAGTAAATAGTAATTCCGTCCTCGTGCTGTTAAGATAAACAGGAAGAGAGAGTTTTCCCCGCCTGACCTCATCCCCAGAGGACCTGACCCACCTGAGCATTGTCACAGGTAAATCAGTCATGATGGTAGACGTCAGATACAGCTGATTATCCTTGCAGAGAGCTCCCTGGAGTTTCAATCCAGTGACAGCAAACGAGCAGTCATCCGTTGCGATATTATCTCCATCACCAATTGTCACCACCAGCTGTAATTCCTCAAGGGACCAGCTGTTGGCCTGTGCAATGCACTGTCTAGTGGCGGTGATGTAAGCCTCAGGATTCAAAAGTCCTCCGAGCCAAACTGGAAAGCTCTTAATCTCCTTTGCTCCACCCTGAGACACGAGTCTCGATACTTCCTGGAGCTGTGACACCCTGTGACTGAAATCGGTGATCCATTGAATGACAGTGCAACCCCTGGGTACTGTATATCTCCTCCATCCAGCTGGTAATATCCCTTTGACAAGCTCAGAGAGCATCGTCCTGTGGTAATTCGTTTGTTTCTTCTCACCCTGGCAGATCAGCACCACATCCTCCAGGTCGTGGATGACATCCTGCAGAAGTTTAGCTCCACTGTTGACCTCACGCTCAAAGTACCTGTACAGAGGGTCTTTTATGTTCTCGACAGTTCTCTTCAGGGTCTGCAGGTTCTTGGGAAGAAGCTGAAGCCACGTGGAGGCAGAGTTGTGAAGGACTCTCATCCAGGATGGCCTTCCATCGCCCTCAGCCTCTCTAGGTGCGTCCAGGGACTCGTCGTGGGAGTAGGCGAGTTCGTCCTCATCCTCCAGCTGTTGCATTTTCAGTAATTTTGAGACGAGATCAGTTCCACGAGTTGTGAGAAGGACCTTCTCAGCGTTGTTAGGAAGTCCCAGCCAAGATGGGGTTTGCCTGTCTGAGAGAGACTCGATCCATTTGAGGAAGTGATCTCTCCTGGTGCCATCTGGCATTGTTATGTGTCTTTGATTGCCCTGAGAGCCTCCATCGACGTTTGCCACGAGGGCAAAGTCAGACTCGAAGGATCTAGGTGTGAAGAGTTTCCTCAGGAAGGAGGCGAGCAGTCGTTGATCGAAATCATTGTCAATTTTTCCTCCATAGATGCACTGAGAGAGGAGAGTGACGAGGGCGTCCCAGGGTACTTTCTCAGGGGGCAAATTGGTTCGGCCCATCGCGGTGGCCTCGATCCAGGTGTCCAGGGTGTCACATGCCACTCGAAGATCACTTTCATTGAATTCATAGTACTTTGCCCAACCCAGGGGTGAGTACCTGAGACGTTCCTGGACAATTGCATGGAACCAGGCGAGCAGGAAGTACAATCTAGCTCGTTCATTAGGTGGTTTCATCATCCTCGAGGCTGGTACAGTGCTGAATGTCCTCAGAAGATTAGCTCTGATGCCTGGAGGTGGCTCGAACACGAATATCCTGCCAGCTCTCAGGAGATTAACGGGCACTTTTGGATTGATCTCCATCGTCAGGAAGAGCCTGAAGCCAGCATGTGGCTGAAGGCTGTGGAGCTTCTTCTCAAGCTGCACCAGCCACTGAGGTGCCAGATGAACATTCTTCAGCATCACCCATCTGCCCGCTTTAACAGCCATATTGATTGCTCGATCTGCCTGATTGAATCCCTCAGCAGAACCAATGGCAATGCTCACTATCTGCTTTCCTGATTCAGCTGCCAAATCGTCAACTCTTCCAGAAGCATCGAATCCTGGCACTGAGCACAGCAAAGCTGGAACAGCTGCCTTCAACTGATTCTCCACAACTGAAGCAAAGTCCAGCTCCACTTCAGCAGCTGCCATGAACTTTTCGCCAAGAGCCGCTGAGATAAAGAGTGCTGCTGCTGCTATCACTCTGTCTGGTCTGAATGCCTGAATAATCAGCAGCTGGTGAACAGCTGTGCCAATCGGTGTCAGGGATTTCTCCTCCTCCCACAATTTGGGGACTTGGGTCTCAGGATTCGATGACTGCAACCACGTGGGGAAGTCCTGATCCTCCTGGATATTTTGTGCCAGTTTCTTAAAGGCTGGTAGTCGCAGACTCAGCCTGAGCATTGCCTCCTGCTGTTCAGAGCTCAGACACTGAATCATTGGACCTCGAACATTCAAAACTCCCTCTTTTCCTCGCAGGAAGAACGTAAACTCCTGGTCGTAAGAGGACTCTGTGGAGATTCCCTTGAGGTGGATCCTGCAGAGGAGAAGGGCGAATGTCAATCTGTCCGCGTGGAGCATTCCTCGTGCCACTCTCTCGTAGCACACTGAAAACAAATCACTCGTGATCAAGGATAGCCTCTGGGTGTAATCAGATATACCGGAGAGTTTTGGATTCTGCGAGAGAACTGATGTAAAGATGTCTAGGAACATCTTCAGAGAGTACTGGTAGAGGAAGTGAATCTGGTTGAGAGAATCCATGGTGAAATACATGTTGGAACAGGCCTGGGACAGTGGCATGTACTGCTGAGAGACAGTCTCGATCTCAGCAATGACCTTGTCAGTCTCCTCCACCTTTTTACTGATATCAGCAGCCTCTTGTTTAAGTGTCTCCAGTGTTGTTATCACTGAGTCATCATCCAGGATCTTTCCTTTAGCGTCATTCAGTGCCTGCAGAAGGGACTTCTCCAGCTGCCTAAGACGAAGATGGAATTCACCCTGGAGTTTCAAAAGATCTGAGCGTTTCTCATCGATATCTGGACGCTCAGCCTTCAGCACTTGATTGAGGCACTGACTCTGGAGGGAACTCCTGGTGACCGTGAAGTTGACAAAAGTCACACGAGAGCAGATATCTGGTGGGAACTCCACAGTGGGATCTCGAGTCGACAGAAAAATAACGAATGATGGGGACAGATCGATGTCCTGATCACCCAGAGTTATCAATACTCGTCCACCAGTCCTCCTCAATTCTCTGTTAAGTACTGGATTGAGGATGGGATCGTAGTTCTCGACGTCTTGAACAAGCAGGGGATTACCGAATCTCAGGGCGCTCTCCAGATTTTTTCTGAATGAGTCATCCAAGAAACTCGTCTTAGTGATCTTTCTGTCTTTGAATTCATTCATTATGAACTCCGTGGCCTGTCCTGAAGGATCAATTATCAGGGGATATCTGTTGAATCTCTTGAGCATTATGGCGTTCTCTGTGCAGAGGTCGTCCGTTGGGAGAGCATTTGCCTGCCAGCGAAGACGTTCGTCTGGATTTGACAAGTACTCGGTTCTAGCAATGTCAGGGCGGAACTGTAGATTTGCATGATGGAGGTGCTGGCACCAGGTTGTAAAGAGATTCTGGCGGTAGTGCTGATCGAAATAACCAGCATAAGCCAGAAATGCTGAGGAAAGCAGTACATCACCGATTATCGTGGACATCTGGCTCCTGAAAGTCTCACTCGTTGCCTCCCACCTCTCTCGTTCAATCACTAGGGATTTTATCAGGGCTATCGATCGATCCACTTTACCCTGGACATTCTCCAGATCTGTCTTTATCGCCTGGGCTTGGGAAATCAGCTGGGCGTACTCCTCTTTGTATGAAGCAATTGATAATTCCAATTGCGCTATCAGGTGCTTCACCTCCTCGCCTTTCTCTTTATTCGTCTCTGCCTGACGTTCCAGGGAGTACAGCTCCTCTCGCAGGGGCTCCACTCGCTTCAGCATGTCTGCGTACTCCACCTGGGGATGATAATAAGAAGAATCAATGAAAGTCATTGACTGGAGAATTGAAAACTAAGAATTGAAAGAATTGGAACTGGAGAATTGAAAAAAGAAAATAGCGCTCTTCTCTATTGAAAATATTTTTTCCCCATTTCCCATTTTTCCATTCTGAGGATTTCCAGGGCTTAATGGTAATTATTATTAAGCGATAATGGATGCAAGAGAGGACTTTTTTTACCTGAGCAGTTGCCCATTTAACCATGGGTCCACAAGCCATACTCGCCCGATTAACTTTCTCAAAGTTGTAATCAGGATTGCTGAGGTATCGGCTCTTCATTTTCTCACGAACTTCATCGCTACAGGAATTTGAGAAAATGAAAGAATTTGATTAATTAGTAATTATCAGGGACCGTGGTAAATGTGAAATTGCAAGCAATTGTCGAATTATCACCACAGTCTCGACAAATTTCGCCCCAAAAACAACAACTCCCTAATTTTAATAAACAATCATTTGAACACTGAGTTAGCACAAGCCGATTAATGATTAATTCTGAGTAACATGCACTTTACCAAGACAGATAATAAAAATTAGGTAATTATGATCGTAATAGACATGTCACGAGTTGCTGATTGGAGATTAACTGGCGTAAGCTTTGGAAATTCTGTAAAAATCGCGGGCAGTAGTAATGCGCCATGGCATGGCGTTATTTAATCTCCGAATAAATAATGTCGATTCAATCAAACTTCTCATTAAGAAATTATTTGTGAATGCATGCTTACGTTATATCCTCAGTACTGAAATTAGAGACAATGGTATTGATAAAATTGTCCCTCATGATGACAGCGCGAATTGACTTCCAGTCACTAGCATTTTCACCAAGTAAAAGGCAGATTGATTCCAATGCAACTTTGACGATTGCAGGTGGATTTGCCATCGAACGTACTTCAACCAAGTGCTGTTTCTTTATTGATTTCACCGCTATACGACAAAATTAAACGATTGTCTTCGTGAGTAATTGTAACACATTAAATACTGGAGACAGTGCACGTATGAAATCATTTCACAGAAAATCTCACTCTTTTTACAAGAAATTCTCTTGACTCATTTAAACAAAACTCGTATTTCTATTCACATTTCAATAAAAACTTTAAAACTTCATTTTTTCAATCGCAGTTCGATTAGAATTCTTAAAGATTTAATTAAGAGAGTCAAGAATTTTTAATAGAATTCTAATAAAACTGACAAGATATCTCAAAGAGATTCGAAAATTCAACAGATTCTCGTAAAAGTGCAAAGTTTTTCTATCAATTTTCTCATGTGTGATAACAGAGAGAGACAATTAAACAATATACAAGAGTTATTCGTTTTTGCATTTCAAAGCTGGATCTTCTTTTCGGTTTAGCTGTCATGTTAATACTTGTTGTTGTGCTGGAAAGACAACGACCTGGGGAAGATGAGGGTAAAATGGACAGAAACCTTTAACGGTCGGTCCACCTAGCCCCGTGTGGAAAAGTTGAAAAGAAAAACCAACTGCTTTCCCCAAGAAATTAATTTTAATTAATTAACTGCTACTATTCCATTCAGTTATATTTCTATCAAAAATCCTCTATATTGCCTATTCATGATGCTCCAAAAGAATAATAACATTTTCAACTATAAATTAATTATGACTTCTGAATGAAAGAGTCAGTTATCTCTCAATTTCCACACATCTTCCCGAAACAATAATAAATGTGCATTTAATTAACGAATAACAAACAAAAGCGTATTAATACGTCGTTGATTAGAATTCCCCGCTGAGGCATCGATACATTCATCAATAGCTCGATATAGACCGAATGATCATCAGTTATCATCTTACGTCATGTCCTCAGTGTTGAAATTGACGATAGTGGGTATGAAGCTGTCCTTCATTGATACAGCTCGTATCTGCTTCCAATCAGTCGCATTTTCACCGAGCAAAAAGCACATTGACTCGAGTGCTAATTTAACTAATGCAGGTGGATTTGCCATTGACCGTATCTCCACCAAGTGCTGACGTTTTATTCCTTTCACAGCTAGACTCGCAATGAAATAATGATGGGAGAAAGATTCCACACACGATAATGAGTAGATAAATAATAATAATGATCAATAAAATAAATAATAACATAAATGGAGAAAGTGCTGTGCACAGTGTGTATGAGCTATAATAAATAAAAATTGAATAGTCGATCGAAATATAATCTTACCAGTCTGAGCATCGATGACAGCTGGTTCTACCTGCGCCAAATCAGCCATAACAGACTCCCTCTTCTGATCGATAGCCACAGTCTGTATAGCCAATTGCTGCTGAATCTCCTGACTCTGCACCTTCTTCTTCTCCGCTTCCTGCTGATCCTTCACCATCTGCCTGAGTTTGGCATTGGCAGCTTCATTTTTAGCCTGAAGCTCCTGAGACTTGACCGCCAAACTCTTCTGCATCTCTTCAACCTGCTCAACAGTTTCAGCTATTTTGCTGAGTCCGACATTGAGATGGAGCTGCTGCTCCTCGAGATCACTCCTCTTCTCCTGATAAAGCTTGACAAAATGATTGATAAAGTCAAGATAATGTCTGGGTGTGATGGCCATCGTTCTGCTGCCCCTCTTGGCAAGTCTGGCATTGGCCTTGTGGAGGGTCTGATGGACATAGACACACGCGTTTATAACAGCATCCCTGTGGGCAGCCTGTGCAGGAATGAGCGAGCAAACTGATGGGAAGAAGTCTGGACACTTCCACGAGGGCCTCTCGAGATCGACTCGACTCGTGAATTCCTTACCCACTTGGAACAGAGCATTATCAGACCAATCTCCAAACCAATTGAGAACACAACGATTAAAGAGGGCTGGTGATGTTGCAGCACGATCCTTGAGGCCATCAGTGCTTGGATTCATAGTAAAGACAACATGAAGATTCTTCATAACCTGTCCAGTGAACCACTTGTACAATTCCTCATTGGAATCCAGCATGAGCCCCTCCCTCTGTGCCCCCTCTTTGCACTGAGTCATCAGAGTTGTGTACTCATCCCCCTCGAACAATCCAGGAACCTCTCCATTAGCCAACAGAGTATTCATTCTCTCCAGGAATCCAGAGTCCAATACATTAGATTCATCCAGAATGAACGCTATTTTTTCATCTTTACATCCAGATCTCCTGAGCACCTGTCTAAGATCCTCATCGAAGTCTTCCCCAGTGTATTTATTATGCACTTTAATCTGGAAAATCGATAATCCATTCATCCAAGCGACGAATCTCGAGAGAGTAGTTTTTCCAGCTCCAGAGACACCGATGAGGAGTAAATGTCCCTGTGGCTGTCTGAATATTCTGTCAATACGCAGCACGTGTTCGAGAACCTCGTCGAACAGCACTAGAGGCACATCAAGCTCCTCCTCGTAGAATACCTTGAGCCTAGCCCTCACATATTCTCTCAACTCGTCCCTATTCACAGGAACATAATCCTTGGACAACCAGTTGCTGTAGAGGATAGGCCTGGCAAGGGCCTTTTCACGATCAACACCCATAAAATGCTTCAAGGCCACGACATCGATATTTTTATTGGTCCAGGCTCGCTCTGAATCCTCGACGAGACGATCCTGGAAGAGCCTGAGTGCCTCGTGAGCCCAGAGACGAACAAGACCCTCGACAGACAGTGAATCTAGGGGTCTGATGGCCTCGCAGATGCCTCTCACCCACCTCGTCATCTCACGAGGTGAATAAACGTAATGTGGCTGCATATCCTGGGTGAATCTCTCCTGTGAAGCCAAATAAAACTCCACCATAGCATTTGTGAGTGGCTCAGCATAACCCCTCAACGACGGTGTAAGCCTTAGCATTGCCCTGGTGAACGTTCCATAAATTTGCTTGAGTGACGTCTCTCCAGGATAATCTACATAAATAACAGGCACGTGCCTCAGGAACCTGTGACTCAGGGGTTTTCTCCCTGGATCAGTAGGAGGATTACAAGCTCCAACGAATTGAATTCTCTCCAGTGACACCCAGGCCTGATCACTCGTCCTGAAAAAGCCCCTGTGCTCCACCAACTGCCTCAAGAATGATATCACCCTTTGTGTCCCATAGTGATCCATATCAGGAAGATTTATCTCATCGCAGAAAAGCACCAGCCACTTTCCCAGTTGCACTGGTGACAGTACAACTCCATTTGGCGTTTTTCTGTATTCGCAGTAATGATCAAAAGTCTTGAGGAGAAGCTCTGGGGTAGTTGCTGAGGAGAAATTGAGCCCAACGACTTCCATATCAGGTAGTGCCCTCAGAGCTGAGAAGAGAGTCATGGTTTTACCTGAGCCTGGGGGTCCACAGAGCACCAGGGGTTTGTGCTCAGCTAACCAGGTGTACAGGAGACTCTCGTGTCTCACAGTGTCCAGGGTTGGAACAACGATATCTGGACTGGCAACTTTGTGGGTCTCTACCTCGATCTGGGGTACTTTATTGCTCCATGGTAACCATTCTCCGTGAATATTCACCTCGAAGTCGATGATTGCGATGTTGGATTGAGCTGGAAGTGGAACGGTTGTTATAGATCTCACGAAATCCCCCAGGTCTGATCGAACCTTCAATTTGGCATCTCCAGCAAAACTCCAGAGGAGGGCGTAGATCAAGCATTTAGGCATGTAACGCTCCAGCTGTTCACTGGGAAGGGGAAAGTCTGTGTGGGTATGATTGTACTGGAGAACATTGCGAACAGCCTGATTGAGCATTGAGAAGAGAGAACTGAGGGCTCGGAGTCTTGTGAAGTCCATTATGTGTTCTTGTTTCATGGCGTACTCCAAGCACCTGACGACGAGACCATCAGGTGCAAAGTAACTCTGGAAGATGCTGGCAACCTCGCGCTGGACTGACAGAGCTGGAGATATCATGTCGTCCTTATCAGCTTTCTTCCCCAAATTATCGTCATCGCCGTCCTCCAGGGGAATGTTCTTCAATCTCATCAGATAATTCTCGAAGATCATCTCGGTGGAGAGAACGTCCTCGGAGAACCAGACCATTCCACAACGAGATACTGTAGCTAGAGTTGCATACTTCAAGTCCTGCACCTCGAACATCACTCGGACATTTGGAGGAAGACTCAGGCGTTCACCGTTGGGAAGTGTCAAGAGTTTGTTGTCATCGAGGACTGAATTTAAGTTCTCAACCCACTCTGGATCTACGTCACCGTCGAAGATTATCCATTGGCGTTTATTTATCTCACCACGAACGTTGTCGATTATTTTTCTCAGGATGTGGGTGAACAGGCCGTCTGTCCACTCTCGAGTGTTGGGATCCAGGACACCGTAAAGGGTCTCCTTGCTGATTGCTTTTGGATCTATCACGTGGGCCACACCCTCCACTCCCTCAAAACGTTCGAGTGCCTTCAAGAGCACTCGCCAGGCTGTCGATTTACCTGAACCACTTGGACCCACCATCATCAGTCCATGATTCAGGTTGCAGATTTGGTACAATTGCAGGACCTGGGAATCGAGATAAGAGATTAGGGGAAATAAGAGAGACAGGGGAACAACGACAACAGGTACAATTTTAAGTGGACATTGAGCGGAATTCTTGGATTACCAACTGTTCTCACCTTTTCTACCCACGTCTCACCGACCAATTCCTTTAAGCGTGCGGAATAGAAAGTATGATTACGGGTCAATTACGATATGTGATCTGGGGATTAACTGTTAATTTAGGGAACCTCGGGGTGAGGAGGTCTGAGTTTTATCATCTGGGACAGATGGAATATCAAAAGTATCGAAATTTCACAAAATCGATACGTACTAATTTGGTGGATATTAATTATATTTAATTATATTTAAATTCTATGAGTATTAATGGCGATTTACATGCTACATGTGCATATCTGAGGGAGACTACAGCATTTTATGCAATTGATTCTAATTATCCTGAGCAATAGGAGACTCACCTTCTCTTGCCAGGCCCCTCCCTGCTCATCGCCTTCACCGCAGACCAGATATTCCTCACCACAGACTTTTCTGATTTGGTCCTTCAGTCCTGAAGAAAGTAAAATCGATAAATCAAATTCCCTCTCTCAATCAATTAAAATTCAAATGTTAATTAATGTAAATATGAATAATTCGATTGTCTCATAAAAAACAGAATTCTCACCCTTCATCTCAGCCCTGGTATAATTAACATTCGGGAACACATCATTCAGCAAGCTGAACAACAACGGAATATCCTCAGCGACGAGTTTTGGCACCATAGTCTCGCATACAGACTGAATGAGAATCTCCTGTTCAGGAAGATTTTCAGCAATGGAGGCTTCGTCGATATTAGTTTCTCCACGTCCCTGCATGCCCTCTTTGATCCTTTGAATCCTGTCCCTCTTAACATTCCCCGCTGATATGAGAACAGATTTCAAAGCTCTCAATCCAAAGTCATAATGCGACTGATTTGATAGCTGTTCGTCACAGAGTTTGAAGAACGGTACAATCTTGCAGGCGAGTTTCTCAGCAGATCTGAACCCTTGACTGAACAACATCACTTCAGCAATGAGCTGTCTGTCAGGAGTTGTCATAGCCAACGACCTGAAGAGTTTCTTCAAATTATCAGGAAGATTGGAGCGTCCAGCATACCCTGGATTCATTGTAATGAAGATTGCCATATCGGGGGAGACCTTCACCTGCTTCCCCACGAGCTCAACACAGAGTGTTCCTTCCCTCTTGCCCTCCATCTGATTCTTGAGAGCTTCCTGGATAGTCTGCACCTGCTGCGACACAGCAGACAGCATTCTCTCCTCCAGACGATTGAACTCGTCAAAACATCCCCAGGCCCCTACCTGGCAGAGACCCACGAAGATCCTCCCCATTGCCTGAAAATCGAAGGTCTCATCGCAATTGAACACCAGGACAAATCTCCCCAGCTGATGGCCAAGTGCCTTAACAGACTCCGTCTTTCCAGTGCCAGCAGGACCAAATGGAGATCCGCCCAGTCTGGCCTCTAGTGCTTGTGTCATCGTTAAATAGCAACGATCAGTCAATGGAGTCTGTACCAGCCTGTCCTGAACCCCCAAGTACTCAAACCCGTAGAAGAATTTGGCATTGGCCATGTGGATGGTCAATTGCTGGAGGACTTCAGTCTGTCTTGGATCAAAGTAAAATCTCATCTCACAGAGCCACTCAAAAGCCTTTGGATTATTGACTCTATTCGCTATTAAGCGCCTCGTTACTGTCCTCTTGTGGACAAATTCGTTGATGAGGTGCTCCAGTTTCTTTCGCCTGAGTGCCGGCTGCTCCTGGAGGACAGAATCAGCGAGGACATTGAGGGTGCCTTCTACCTGGAGCAGAACTCTTTCCAAAGGATTTTTACTGGGATCTGCTGATGCCTCGTGCAGTGCAGCCTCAACGTCCTCAGACCACAGAATTTGTGCAGCTAGAACAATAATTTGTGCTTGATAATTGTCACACCAGGACATAAATGCCTGGGCATTGATATTGCCATCCTTGAACTGCTTGATATCCTGAACGGCTTTTGCCAGACTCGATGCAAGTGTCACTCGCATCTCCTTCTCGACGAGTGTCAGCCACTCGTTGATCTTGGGATGATCGACAGTGGACACTGGACTCTGGAAATGAACCTCCTCACCCTCCCTCGAGGCAATACCCAGGATAACGTTGTTCTCGTCATTTAAAATGATAGCAGCAACACCGGCAAACATTTTCTTGAAGTGTTTCTGGAGTCGTGCGACATTTTTGCTGTTACCAATGATTTCAAGGAGATCCTCATCACCAACGAAATAGAAACGAGGAAACGATGTTCTCTCTCTCTCCAGATATTCACCGAGGGCTTTTTGAATTTTTCCAAGGAGATCTGCAAGTCGTTCCAGAGCCCTCTGTACCCCTGGAATATTTAGAACATCCATCACCATCGGGGACTTGGAGACTTTCTTCATGAGCCCGAGGAATTCAGAGCTGATGCTCTGAAAACGAGAGGTTTCCACTGGTAAAAGTGTTTTGATGTCAGCACTTCCTGAGAAAATTCCCTCGAGATAAACCCATCGACGTTGAACGTCAATCCACACGTCGAATAGTGCATTAATTCTGTTGAGCTTCTCCTCCCAGGTGAGCGCCTCTTCCTCGAAGACTTTGTAGTATGGTGAAAGCTTCATGGCAGCGACAGAGTTGATGTGCTCCTTCACTTTGTTGAATAGATCGTCCCACCCTCTGATCAATCTGCACTTGCTTTGATAGTTTATCAAATCCAATTCATACGTCTGCCAGGATTCCCTCACTTGTTTAAGGAATTCCTCGAGTGCCATCTCCCCTTGAGCTACTAATATTATATCTTTTACGATTCCCTCGTTCTTCTGGAGATTGACATCCCAGACTTGTCCAAGTGTCAACTCACTGAGGATCCAGTTAACTCTCAATTGCTTCGTCAGTTGCTTCCAGTGTCGTTCCTTGAGGGCATCTGACTTCAGCTCCACAATCAACATATTGACTTTGGTGTAATTCTGAAGCATCTTCTTGACGTACTCGTAGGATGAGTACTGACGTAATCTAGCTGGTAATTCCTTGAGCTGTGCCATCATGGTGTCGAGCTGCTGACGAAGTTTTCTTGGTTGTACTAACAGCCAGGGTTTCTCTCGAGTCTCATCGATCTGTGCCCAAATTCTCGAGAGCTCTGACCAAACACCACGAAGATCCTGCAGCTCCTCAAAGACCACGAGCATCCTATCTTCACTGGTTGACACACCTCCAGGCTCCTGAAGCTCGAGGGCTTCCTTGGCTTTAGCCACATTGTCCCTCTCCTCTTTGAGCCTAGCAAATTTACTCTCAAACAGCTGGAGCTGCTGGAGGGCATCGTCAGGACGAAGATGTCCCTCCACAGGTTTTCCACGCTCCCAGTCATTCAGGAAATCAGTTGTCCTCATCTCCACAGCCTTGTCCTCAGCAACAATCTTCATCTGGAGTGAAGCAACTTGTGTTTGAATACTCATGTCCTTTCTCTTAATGATCTCATTGAAAGCCCCCCATTCGCCCTCGATATTATCAACGTGCAGCCAACTCGTGGGGAACTGGAATCTCTGCCTCTCCAAAATCCTCTGGCCCTCCCTGTAGACGTCTACTTGCTTCTCCCACACCTTCATCTTCCTCTTCAATGACTGGACATACGTAATAAATCCAACAGCATCTGTTGTGCTTGCAGCCTCGATCGACTGCTGCTCCAGATCACTCCGAGACTTGGAGACTTGTCCATGGAATCCCACCATCTCGTTGCCAAGTAGAGCACCGAATTTTCCAAGTGTTTCTTTGTGCCACGAATCGTACTTCAACGATACTTTACTCTGAACTTTGGCAAAATCTATTATAACTGGACCAAATTCACGTCTTGTGTCTGATGTGTCGAATGTAGTTCTTGTCTTCTTGATGTCATTGAGACACTTCATCCAAAGATTGATGTCTTCACCGAGTTTTCCATAGAGATTGTCAGGCTGGAGATCCCACAGGGCTTGATATCTCAGCCATTGGTCTACGTAATCAGCAATGTCTTTCATTTTCGACTCCACAGCCTCGTAGGCAGCCTCTAGGGGAATTTTACCTCCTGGTAATTTAGTTAGGAGATTCCTGTAGGTGCCAGATTCTGGTTTATCCAATCCCACCTGATATCTAGAGCTCTGAAGTCTCACCTGGGAGGTGACTATTGCCTGCCAGGCGAACAGCTGCTGCATTATCTGGAATCTAGCGTCCTCAATGCTGGGATAGAGGTACATCGTTTGATTAGTGATCCTGACCTCGTGAATTTGATTCTGGATTTTCGGATCACCCCCTGGCTTGTGGGTGGGCTTTGCTGGTGCGTCTGTGTCCATTGACAGATCAACTTCCTTCTTGTGACCCATCAGGGCATCAGTCCAAGCCTTCACACCTGCCTCCAATCGTGCTGCCAAGTTCTTCTCCACTTCCTCATCCAGTCTGGCCACCCAGATGTGAAGATTCGAGTAATTCTTCAGGGATAATTCATCTACTGACTTCTGAATCTTGGAAAGAATGTCAGCGAATGTGTTTGCTGAGTAGGGGCATGTTTCCAGAGAACGTACGTCCACATCCAGCTGCTCCTCCACCACCAGGAGATCGTCCACCTTCTCCTGGAATTGCACAACTATCTCTGAAAGACGTTGCACGTACGGGTCCAGCTTATAGGATTCCCAGACTAGAGCAATACCCTAAAAAATATCACAAGTAAAAGTTTTTCAAAAATTGTCAAAACTATCAATATTAATATTTCTTTACAAATATTTCCTATACCTCAGAGAATAAAGAGAGCACATCCTTCCTCATCCCAGCAACCAGTGGGATGATACTCGCCTTGTCCTCGATCTGAAACCACAACCTCGGATTGAATAAAAAAAAAAGAAAACTCTTGTAGTTATCGTTTGGCACTGCGACCGCTCGAATACAAAATCACAACAGTAAATAGTCATTCATAGGTATGTCACGGGAAAGAGCAAATGGCAAATAAAATCGATACCTCGAAGCGACAGTACAATAGGGCATAATTATTCAATCATCGTTTTCTTTCAAAAAATGGAACCGCAGATACTGGATTGCGAGTAGGAAGGGTAAGTTTACACAATTCCATACTCTATAATAGACAGCTAAGCAGGCAAGGACAACGAAATTGCGAACATGATCTATGAAAATGCACTTAATCTTCTCAAGCATCATTATTGATGAGCTACCTTCAACGAGGGACAGTGGGGGCTCCGATTGGTAAGCTAGAAAATCAGTTAATTCAGGTATGATTCTCCAATAAAATCATTCACCCATTAAAATCCTACAACCCCAACACGCCCCTGGGATTTAAAAAATTACCTTTTCCAGAGTTCTCTCATAAGTCCTGATGCTCTCAATAAGACTGATAGCAAATGGATAAAGCTGATTGGCCTGATGGGCTTTATTAACGATAGCCAGAGGCACCCTGAATCCCAGATTCTTGAGATTCCTGACCTCCTTGGACAGCGTAATGATCTCAGGGAGAAAGTTGACCTTGAGCTTGAGAACATTTCCCCTGCCAGATCTAGACCTGACACTCTCAATCGTGAAAATCCTCCCAGTGACGCCAATATTCCTCTGCTGAACCTTTCGAGCCCAGTCGTCAAAAATTTCCTGAGTTGACAATTTCATCCTGAAGCTGTCCCCATCGGCCTTGAGCCTCTGCCCCTCGATGTGATTCTCCCATCCCTTTCCCAGGACATCCTCCACCCTCCTGAGATACATCGTGAGCTGATAATCAATCTGCTTGACCCAGATGATAGATCCAGAGACTGGTGGAATATCCCTGACCATACTCATCTTGCAGCACTTACTCTGCGAATACTGCACCTTGAATTTTTCATGCAGTGCCTCAATGTCATCCTTGACCCTCTGAATTAATTGTGTCTGATACTCCCTGATGGCACCACGAATGTGAGGCCTCACAAAAAGTGCATTGAACCTCGAGAATATTCTGAACATCTCATTAGCATTTTTAGCTGTTCCCAATTGATCACGAAGATGAGCTGTGATTCTGGCCTCGACCCTCTCGATTCTCTCCTCATATCTGTGCACAGCAGCTTCCCAGGACTCGAGTCCCTCCTTCGTGATGTCGAGACAGTCGACCTCTTTGACATTCTCATAAGCTAAATTGACTTCGCTTATGGCATTGGCATCAGCTGCATCCAGAGCAAATTCCACCTTGACATTGTCATTGTCTGGATTCTCAATTGCTGGATTATTGCTGTTCAGACGAACCGTGGGCCTGAGAACACGAACAATTACAGTTCTCAACTGCTCGTGATGTCTTCTGAATCTCCTCATCTGCTCCATTCTCGTCTGGAGTTTCTTGTGGGCTGGGGAGACCCTCCACACCATCTTCATGTGCTCGTCCCTCTTCTTCTTGACAAAATCCCTGAGCAAACCTGTGAGCTTGTCGTACTCGTCGTCCCAGGTGATGAACACCTCGAAACACTGAGCCATAACCTTTTCAAATTCATCAAAAGGAATGTGCATGAGTCGTCTGGTACCCAAGACCTTCAGCAGTTGCTGGCTAAGGTCTCGAGAGATGGCCTCCACCAGTCTCAGGACACGCTGGATTGGATACTTTGTGCTTCTTATTTTTCTCATGTGCATGAAGATCTGCTGGACAGCAGCTCGAATTCTCTCAAGCTCAGTCACTGAGAGCAGATCATTTATGGGAAAGTCCTTCATCAGAGGATTATAATCGTTGACTGTTGCAAGGGCTTGCTTGAGGCCTGTGTCTGTGTCAAAGGAAACGGTTGCATGGAATCTCTTCCCATGTTTCAGGATATCGAGGGTGAGTGTCACCTCTGTGCTCTCACGTTTCTCCTGGATTCGGTGGAGAGCTCTCTCCAGATTCAGCCAGAAGGAGATCTCCTGTAGGGCAGTTCCAGACTCAGGGTCTCGATTTAACTTCGTGACCTTCTGAATCTCCTTGATCCACCTGTTAACACCATTCTGCAATTGATTCAGAAACGTCGAGTCCTCGACTTTGTCACCGAAGTCAGCGACCTTTGGTTTTCGATTCTCCTCGGCGCATTGTTTTATCACCTGCATCACCAGTGGATGAACTGGCAAGGATATCTCAGGGATATCGATATTCTGTTGAAGGTGCAGAAGGCCCATCTCCAATTCAGCAATTTTTTTCTCCACTGAGGGGGCCATCTTGTCACCGTCACGATCAGCTCGACCTGTTTCTTTGACGTAACTCTTGAAGAATGGAGCCATCGTCTTGCTGATGGCGTGAAGTGTCTCATAAGGTGGACCGTCTGAGAAATTCACAATTCTCACTTGAGAGGAGATGGACTTGTCTGCCTCGATGACTCCTCCTCGTTTTGTCAGGACCAGTGAAGCCATCTTCGGGTTTGTGAAATTGATCTCGTTTGAGATGTGGTACATCGTCGCGTCTTTCTCCTCGTCCCCTTCGCCATTGTCTTCCTCTGGAAATCAAATGGCATGAGGAATTAGAAATGTCAAATATCTGAGTCATTCCACCTCGAGGTTAATCCATAAAATTATTTCAGTCTCACTTCAGATATTTCCTGCATTGAAAAAATTCGAATAAAACTATCGGAGAATTCCCCGAGTTCCAGCGAAAATATTCAATCATAAATTAATAAAAAATCATCGATTATAAATTAAAGAGAACAGAATTAAATGAATTTTAATGACTTAAATTTAAGTATCATATTTAATCTGGTGAACAGCGATATTGTGAATTCCCCTTCCCCTGGGCATTTCGACAGGTGTTGAAAATCCAAAATGCACGTCAAACGCCGGCACAGAATAATTGCATGACGTTCACCGGCATGAGTCATTGAAAAATGAATGATTGAAGGGCGTAAGTGTCATTGATTTAACGTGTGAATGTGTCGAGGAGACAAAGTACCGTTGACTTTTCTAATGGAGGACGACACATCGATAAATCCAAAGTAGCCATTCCTCGCTAAAAGTTACCTTTCGTGGAACTTCGTTGAATACACAACGCCCACACTTGCGAATCCCCGATGAATTTACGGATGTAATCCTGATGATTTTTGTCATCGAGTGCTGCGAGAAAAGCTGATGGCACCCCATCCTCCTCTGGCGCAAGAATCGAGACAATTTTCCGGAGAAAATTCGCGAATGACGTAGAATCAACAATGACAATGTTTTGCGATTCTGGCGTGGGCTCGCCCGTTCCGTCTAAAGAGTCGCCCATTATTTCTGCGATTTATCGCTGATATCACACGAAAATATCACCCCGTCGAGACGGAGGTGATGGCAATCCAATCTGGAGGTGAATTTGTACCAGTGGATGATTAAGGATCAACTGTTTGTCGTTGATTAAAAAAAGTCACTTCTCTTCTCGGTCTCACCCAAAGAGGATTGACTGAAGTAGAGGCTCAGTTCTGGGGGTTGGAGTGACCCCAGCGGCATCGTAGTACTGCACCCCAAGAGAGGGAGGGCGCCACACGCAATGCTGGGGTGTCCATCAAGTCGACGGGGTAAATTTTATTTTCTGTGGTATGAATGCTTTTTGTTTTTTATTTGTTTAACTGAAATTTAACCGACTGTAGAACATCTTGTGGAATTTCAAATGGAAAAAATTATTCAATATATTGAAGATATACTACTAATGAAATTATATCTTTATAATGAGCGTGTTGTCTAATGGGCAACGTGCTTGGCTGGCACATGGACGGCTAGGGTTCGATCCCACCATCATTCATCTTTTTTTTCAAAATAATTTCAATTTTTTTTTTTTTTGTAAATGACTAATCAATGAAAATATCGTTTAAAAACTGAATACTTGAAAATCGAAAAGATATCCAGTGAAATTGAAAAATTAGAAATTTTTGAAAACGATACTTTTTCAAAACATATACTCCTAATGAAACTAGATTTTTTAAATGAGCACGTTGTCTAATTGTCAACGTGCTTGACTATCACGCGGATAGCTTGGGTTCGATCCCGCCATCATTCAATTTCATTTTTTCAAAATAATTCCAATTTTTTCTTTTGTAAATGGCTAATCAATCGAAATATTGTTTAAAAACTAAATACATGAAAATCCAAAAGATATCCAGTGAAATTGAAAAATTCGAAATTTTTGAAAAAGTATCAGGGTAACATGAACATCGAGAAGGTATTTCACTGCAA
>NW_011887745.1:1009339-1014564 GCF_000806365.1 Fopius arisanus | reverse complement strand
TGAAAAAGTATCAGGGGAACATGAACATCGAGGAGTTATTCACTGAAATTTTCATTGAAAGTGAAAAATTCGAAATTTTTGAAAAAGTATCAGGGGAACATGAACATCGAGGAGCTATTCACTGAAATTTTTATTCAAAGTGAAGAATTCGAAATTTTTGAAAAAGTATCAGGGTAACATGACCATCGAGGAGGTATTCACTGAAATTGAAAAATTCTAAATTTTTGAAAAGCTATCAGGGGATCATGAACATCGAGGAGCTATTCACTGAAATTTTCACTGAAAATGAAAAATTCGAAATTTTTGAAAAAGTATCAGGGGAACATGACAATCGATGAGCTATTCACTGAAATTTGAAAATTCGAAATTTTCGAAAAAGTATCAGGGGAACATGAAAATCGAGGAGCTATCCAGTTTTTAAACAATATTTCAATTTATTAGCCATTTACAAAAAAAATAGGAATTATTCTGATAAAAAAAAAATAAATGATGGCGGGATCGAACCCTAACCGTCCGTGTGCCAGCCACGCACGTTGCCCAGTAGCCAACACGCTCATTATAATTGCATAATTTCATTAGTAGTATATCTTCAATATATTGAATAATTAGAAATTCCACAAGATGTGGCTTCCTTCTTCCGCTTGTTTTACAGTCGGCTAAATTTCAGTTAAACAAATAAAAACCAACAGCATTCATACCACAGAAAATAAAATTCACCCCGTCGACTTGATACACACCCCAGCATTACGTGTGGCGCCCTCCCTCTTTTGGGGTGCAGTACACGATGCCGCTGGAGTCACTCAAACCCCCAGAACTGAGCCTCTACTTTCTCTTTGGTCTCACTTACAGACAGAATATATCGCGCAGGCGCCAGTATATTGAATAGCCTTCTTCGTTTTGGCGGGAATCTTCAAATTTTTTTGAATCGAAGTTGAGTACTTTTGTTATATACTTTTTCGAAACATTTCTGAAACATTTCCTTAAATAAAAATCATACAACAATTACTCTGGTTAAAATTATTTTATTACGGTAATTGATTAATAATAATATACAATAATAATTGTTTGTAATATAGTGGATTCTGTTTCTTTGATAAATGTCGTTTAAATGCTGCATTTGTCCACCGGATTCATGGGGCTGTCTACTGGACAGTTAAACACTCGTCCAAACTCTGAAATCTTGCGTATAACATTATTTACTCGGAATTCCATTACATTTGTATCCAAGTTTAATTGTAAACCTTTGTAACACGAACTCTACAAACATAATATTTTGAGAATATTCAATAATTATTATCCCCATGGAATGATGATATTATTCTGTATAATATATGTTATAGTATCTACATTAGATCATTTTTTATAAAGACTACTTACCGCAGCAAAAGTTATAAAAAACATTTGTTCATCAGTGTACTCTTCAAACTGCGAAAGTTTGAAATTTGGGACCCATGTCGCATTCTGGTCTTGACCCGCCCGTTTGAAAGCCCTCAGGGATGCGCGAAGTCCAAATGTACTCGAGATAAGCTCATTCATGTCTTGAAAAGTCATGACTTTCAACTCTAAATGGTCTTCAATCCGTTGCCAAATACAGTTGGCATTCCGCAAGTAATGATTGAATGGACGCCTGTTGTAAAAGGTGAGTGTGTTATCAGCTCTCTGAGTTATCCCTGAAAAACAATGACCATGCAAATAGTCATTTTCGATCTTGAATTTATTTTATATCTCTTCCATAAAATCCAATGAAATTTACCTGTGAACTTGAGCACACGACCTATTCCCTCATTGATTACATAACCGATAGTTGCATAGTGGATATATCTACGAAAAATATGAATTAACAATTCAAAATTCTATTATCAGAAAAAATATCAATTTCTTGCACAGCTCTTTCTTCTCAATATTCATTGGCAACAATTGCTGTCACGTTGTACTCACTGTGGTATGTCAAAACTAATGGTAGACGGTTGAAAAAGAAGCACTGGAATATCTAAAATAAAATAATCATCCTACAATAATCACCAAAGATTAACTGAAAATCAATTCTAACATAATTTCATCTAAAGTAATCTATTGATTACTTTAGATGAAATTATGTTAGAATTGATTTAAAATAATAATAATAATAATAATAATAATAATAATAATAATAATAATAATAATTTCATATTTATACGCACAAACAGTGTTCTCATTATACGAATAAGAAACCTTCGACGTCAGTGATGAAACGATCAACCTGAAAATCAAATAAAAAACATAATTTCAGGAATTATTTCTCTAATTATTCTCGCCAAATCGTTTATTACCTTTTATAGATATGACAATTATCGCTGGTTTCAGGTTCATAAATATTCTGAAAATTAGTAATCCAGATAAATAATTACTTTCCTATAGAAACGCATGTACATACCCTTTTAGAATTTTCTTTAATAACACTGAGGTTTTTGTACTCCCGTGGATACGTATAAGAAAATTGAATCGTCTCCAGTTTTTTTGTGAAATTTTCTTTGAACTTGTCTTCCATCCATCTTGAATTATTTATTTGGTATATCAATTCAGTCTTCACATTTTGTAATAATTTTTGAATCTACAAAATTTATTTTATCATTTATTAATATTATTAATTTATTAATATCATGTACTGAGAGAAAAGAGTTTTTTTCCAGAAATAAGTCTATTTATTTTTCAAAAACTCATGTCTCGAAAATTGATACGAAAATTATTTACGTAAATCTGGTAATTAGGCCCAAAATTTCTTTCCACCAGCCAGTAAACGTTCACATCGAACATTTCCGTTCTTTGAAAACAATCCAACCAACTAGAACATATAAAGGTTTAAAAATATTTTCCATTATCCCATAATCTGAGGGACTAACCGTGATACCATGCCTTGCCGTTTATTATTCTGCAAATTTTTTCTCACAAATTTCAAGTAAACGTAATTGACTGAAACAAAAAAAATGCCATAATTCCCGAGGATTCAAACGAAAATTTCATATTGATTACCGATCGTCCGTTTTGTTGTCTTCCTCCATATCTCTGGTAATGCTAAATAGTATGGCCTCGCAACATTCACCTGCCAATGGAATGTTATCTGGCTATCATTATTTTTTATTACGTTCCCCAGGACTTTCATCCACTTAATCTAAATGTCATTTATAAGAGAAAAAAAGTAAGAGTAGTTAGAAATCGCAAAAAAAAATTTTCATCATGAACATATCTGAAATCCATATTTTACCTTTGTTTTTGGATTTGGTTGTAATTTATTTCTGAAATACCAATCGCCAATCCATTGTTTCAGATTCATTACATGCATCCATTGCCACTCTTCCGGAACTGTCACCTAAAAAATCGATTAAGGACCGGTTGGATTATTTGGAAAAGATAATTTACTCCAAAATTGGGATTCCTCATTACTCCGGCAATTAATCGTTTTTTTTCAATAATTGTTAGCTAGCGTTCTAGCGGTTGTCAACGACTAGAACGCTAGCTAACAATTATCGGAAAAAACAATTAATTGGCAGAGTAATTAGGAATCCCAATTTTGGAGTAAATTATCTTTCCGAGATACTCCATCCGGCCCTTAATCAAACTCCTAATAATCCCTTCATTGTTACTAGAATAATTTTCAACTAATTTTTTTTTGAGCTGCTGATTAGTTGACCAAGAAGTCTGACCGAACATTTATCTGTCTAGAAATTCCCCAAATCTACATTTAACGAACTTAATTACTTAATGTTAATGAAAAATACTAAAATATTGAATATTGATTACAAATACTGTTCGATTTTCAGTACCTCTTGCAGTGCCTTTTCAAATATGTACAGATTATGAATATCTTTCCTCAGTTGTTCTACAGAAACATTAATTTTTCTTTCGCCAAAAAATGATGTCAGCAAACGTTTAACGCCGGAGTAATATTCTTCCTCATTCTCTTCTAATGGCAGGGTTTCTTCTTCAGGCGTGTTGAGCTATAAAAAAATGTTTAAGGCTCGGGTGGATTATCTAGAAAAGACCATTTACTCCGAAATTCGGATTCCTAATTACTTTGGCAATTAATCGTTTTTTTCAATAATTGTTAGCTAGCGTTCTAGCTGTTGCCAACAACTAGGCCGCTAGCTAACAATTATCGGAAAAAACGATTAATTGACGGAGTAATTAGAAGTCCCAATTTTGAAGTAAATTATCTTTTCCAGGCAGTCCATCCGGGCTTTAAATTACCCGATGTACTTCAAAACTCTGTCCTCCTCTTTTTTCAGATTCAAAATTTGCTGATACTATTTGAAGATTGTAGATAAGAGTGTAGAACTTCTCTATGTCAACAATAAAATAGGTCAATGTTTGAAAGACAATCGAAAGTCTGGGCTCAAGATTACGCCGGAAAATGGAAAGGTTACGTACTGTCTATAATGATTTGAATAACAAAAAAAAGCTCACGTAAATATTCTGGTCTTCAGGATCTCCGCCTGGTATTGGAATGAAATCTATACCGAAAAATGCGTATTCTCCAGTTGAACGTGCAACATTTAGATCAATTTCTTGCCACGAATGTTCATCTTCTTTCCAAGCTTCAAAGTCCAGGAGCATCGGCCAGCCGCCATTTTCCTCAATAAGTGATTCCATCATGAACGCCATTGGTGAGAGGTCTATAATTATTTATTAATTATGAAATAAACCACAACAATTACTCGAGTTTGCTGAGAAGATTTCAATGAAGAAGTACTCACCAGAGCTCACGCATGATTGATACAACTTCTTGGCTTTCTGAATTGGATAAATGTCAGTATCTTCTACTGGGCTCTCCAGCATGTCTGAATAATTTTTAAGGGCCGGATGGAGTATCTCGGAAAGATTATTTACTCCAAAATTGGAATTCCTAATTACTCCGCCAATTAATTGTTTTTTCCGATAATTGTTAGCTAGCGTTCTAGTCGTTGACAACCGCTAAAACGCTAGCTAACAATTATTGAAAAAAACGATTAATTGCCAAAGTAATTAGGAATCCGAATTTCGGAGTAAATTATCTTTTCTAGATAATCCACCCGAGCTTTAAATCAAATGTATAAATTAAGGGCCGGATGGAGTATTTCGGAAAGATAATTTACTCCAAAATTGGGATTCCTAATTACTCTGCCAATTAATTGTTTTTTCCGATAATTGTTAGCTAGCGTTCTAGTCGTTGACAACCGCTAGAACGCTAGCTAACAATTATTGAAAAAAAA
>NW_011887745.1:983285-1009329 GCF_000806365.1 Fopius arisanus | reverse complement strand
AATCGTTTTTTTTCAATAATTGTTAGCTAGCGTTCTAGCGGTTGTCAACGACTAGAACGCTAGCTAACAATTATCGGAAAAAACAATTAATTGGCGGAGTAATTAGGAATCCCAATTTTGGAGTAAATTATCTTTCCGAGATACTCCATCCGGCCCTTAATCAAACTCCTAATAATCCCTTCATTGTTACTAGAATAATTTTCAACTAATTTTTTTTTGAGCTGCTGATTAGTTGACCAAGAAGTCTGACCGAACATTTATCTGTCTAGAAATTCCCCAAATCTACATTTAACGAACTTAATTACTTAATGTTAATGAAAAATACTAAAATATTGAATATTGATTACAAATACTGTTCGATTTTCAGTACCTCTTGCAGTGCCTTTTCAAATATGTACAGATTATGAATATCTTTCCTCAGTTGTTCTACAGAAACATTAATTTTTCTTTCGCCAAAAAATGATGTCAGCAAACGTTTAACGCCGGAGTAATATTCTTCCTCATTCTCTTCTAATGGCAGGGTTTCTTCTTCAGGCGTGTTGAGCTATAAAAAAATGTTTAAGGCTCGGGTGGATTATCTAGAAAAGACCATTTACTCCGAAATTCGGATTCCTAATTACTTTGGCAATTAATCGTTTTTTTCAATAATTGTTAGCTAGCGTTCTAGCTGTTGCCAACAACTAGGCCGCTAGCTAACAATTATCGGAAAAAACGATTAATTGACGGAGTAATTAGAAGTCCCAATTTTGAAGTAAATTATCTTTTCCAGGCAGTCCATCCGGGCTTTAAATTACCCGATGTACTTCAAAACTCTGTCCTCCTCTTTTTTCAGATTCAAAATTTGCTGATACTATTTGAAGATTGTAGATAAGAGTGTAGAACTTCTCTATGTCAACAATAAAATAGGTCAATGTTTGAAAGACAATCGAAAGTCTGGGCTCAAGATTACGCCGGAAAATGGAAAGGTTACGTACTGTCTATAATGATTTGAATAACAAAAAAAAGCTCACGTAAATATTCTGGTCTTCAGGATCTCCGCCTGGTATTGGAATGAAATCTATACCGAAAAATGCGTATTCTCCAGTTGAACGTGCAACATTTAGATCAATTTCTTGCCACGAATGTTCATCTTCTTTCCAAGCTTCAAAGTCCAGGAGCATCGGCCAGCCGCCATTTTCCTCAATAAGTGATTCCATCATGAACGCCATTGGTGAGAGGTCTATAATTATTTATTAATTATGAAATAAACCACAACAATTACTCGAGTTTGCTGAGAAGATTTCAATGAAGAAGTACTCACCAGAGCTCACGCATGATTGATACAACTTCTTGGCTTTCTGAATTGGATAAATGTCAGTATCTTCTACTGGGCTCTCCAGCATGTCTGAATAATTTTTAAGGGCCGGATGGAGTATCTCGGAAAGATTATTTACTCCAAAATTGGAATTCCTAATTACTCCGCCAATTAATTGTTTTTTCCGATAATTGTTAGCTAGCGTTCTAGTCGTTGACAACCGCTAAAACGCTAGCTAACAATTATTGAAAAAAACGATTAATTGCCAAAGTAATTAGGAATCCGAATTTCGGAGTAAATTATCTTTTCTAGATAATCCACCCGAGCTTTAAATCAAATGTATAAATTAAGGGCCGGATGGAGTATTTCGGAAAGATAATTTACTCCAAAATTGGGATTCCTAATTACTCTGCCAATTAATTGTTTTTTCCGATAATTGTTAGCTAGCGTTCTAGTCGTTGACAACCGCTAGAACGCTAGCTAACAATTATTGAAAAAAAAACGATTAATTGCCAGAGTAATTAGGAATCCCAATTTTGGAGTAAATTATCTTTTCCAGACAATCCAACCGGTCCTTAAGCTATTATTAAATTAAAAGAACAATATTTTTTTTCCATGAAGATTTTTCCTGAGGGTACCTCTGACAACATCACATCCATCACCGGCATTTTCGGATTGTGAAAAACGAGTGAATATTCCACGACCACAAGAAAACTCATAGAAATTTTCGCATGGCTCAAATGCCTCATCCACTAATTCCGAATACTTTTTCGCTGTATTCACGCAATCATTCATTACACATTTTTCTATTTTGTTTTCTGGACTCTGAGTAAAATTGAAAAATGGTATTGAGACATCTTCCGGTAGGTTTTCGTCAGTGTCTAATTCTTTAGAATCAGCGAAAACAGCGAATATTATCCTAAAATAGATTAACAATTATAATTACTAATTAATTACTTAATCAATCAATTAAGCACCATTGACTCACAGAAATTTCGTTAAGGATGACATCATTCACGACTTATGCAAAACTGACGGATATAACTCACTAAAAAAATCACTATTTGGGTCGGGGTAATTGTTCTTCATTCAATGAAATATTTTGAAATAGAAAATCTAGCGTTCGAGGTGGAATTTTTTTTTTATTAAGGAGTTATCGGCGTAGCACAGTAAATATTAATACGATATCTTCCTCGTATTCACAAGGCCGTTTTCGTCGAAACATGGAGTTTGCAGTTTCGACTTCTCGAAATCTAATATAAAAAAGTAGTATATAAATTCTTCATTCCAAGAACAAATATGTGCTCTTCAAAAATAATGGACAAATAAAAAATCCGATCTAACAAATCATATTTTTCGTTTATATAAACTAGTTCAATTAATTTCGTCTTATATATATTATATTATATTATTCCGTTTTGTATATATATCAGAGAAATTCTGGATGCTGGAAAAATGCCTGAATTTCTATTACGAAAATTTTCCTAGAAAATTATAATAAATTTAAGATAAAGGGTAATCTCTGGTAATTATTAAAAATTGCAGAAGATTATTCTCCAGCAATTAGAATGATCTTTCCTTCACAACACGACTTCCGGATTGACATATTTATCTGGTGATTATTTACTTCCGGTATCATGTGACAATATCTATAATCGGTGTGGATTTTTATTATAAATTTATCACATGCAAATAATCGAGTCAAATCAAATCTGTTACGTCGTTATGTATAAAAAAGGGAGAGAGTAATCTTCTGGGAAATGATTGGAGATTCTATATAAATGAAGCAGCTAGTGCAATGGCATTATTTATCGTTTATCCTTGCGAATTCAGTATGTTATCAGTCCAGTGCATTGCACTTATCGCGGTTACGATTTTTCCGGCGGTTTATGCGGACGTAAGGTGTTTTTCCATTTGTTTATTGAAAAATTCTCTTGCATAAAGTCTTATCTGTATTTTATTTTCCATTTGACAGCCGTTCACCCATATCGTCGTCGAGGAAGTAAACGTTAAAATGGAGGAGAATCCGTTTTTCGATCCTTGGACTGTGATTTTCGATCCTGTCGGAGAACAAGTTTCACTGAAAACACCGATTAAACAAGACCTTCCTCCCAACATGATGGTACACTCCATTTTTTTAAATCCTCTCCTATACTAATTAATGATTCTATTGATATTGTTGATGTTATATTTGTTGATTTAGTTAATGAAAATTACAAACGAATTCTGCAATTTCAAAAACTTCGGAACGATTTTCCATTTTTTATCGCTAATGTTGTGAATTAATTCATTATTAACATTATTATTGTAATATTAATATTGATTAATTAATGAATGATACATAGATTTCTTTTAGTGAAATTTTTTTAATGTTGTAAATGATGAATCATATTTATATGATTTGTAGATTGGAATAGATTTGATTTTGGATGGTATCGAGATGATGCATTTCGAGTCATTAATGTGCGACCTCTTCAACGATCCAATAATTGGAAAAGGAATAGTGGACCATGGCCGGCCCATTGGAGTGTATCCCACCAGTTGTCCATTTGTAGCGGTATCAATAATTATTTTGCAATTAAAAAAAAATCATTTCGTTTACATTCTCTAAAAGTCATGTAGACTCATCATCATAGATTCGAATCGATTATGTTCTAATTTTCTTCAGATATGACGGATGAAATTATTATAGTAATTACTCCACAGAATCCAGACTTGGTAATCGAAAATTGGGAGTTTCCTGCGGATAAAGTGCCACCAGGTATTCCTGATAGCTCAGCCGAGTGTACGTTCACGGTTTTCGAAAAGGGAAAACCTCCTGCTGTCACCATTACCGGAACAGGAAAGCTCATACATAAATTCCCTGGGATCGGACGTTAACTCAGCAATCTAAAGAATTTTCCTCTGCTCTTTCCTTTGATAAAAAATATTTGTTAATCTAGATTTGTAATAAATCTTGTTATGGAAATGTATTTTTTGCCGCTCCACTGAAAATAAATGAATATGTTCATTAAATTATGAATTCTTTTCGTATTAATTCCCACTGAGAGAATATCCAATGAAAATTCAGTGATTTTTCCGTAATTCCGAAGGGAAATAGTGTAGGAATTTTTATGAAGAAGATGTGATAATGTTTTGTAATTTCTATTGAATTCTTTGTTCTTCGAAATTATTAAATCCCACACAATAATTTATTATAAATTATATAACAATAAACCAAAAATATGTATAAATAAATGTATGAATACATATATAAACATATATATAATAATTATTTATATAACACTTCCGGTATGTTAATTTCTAATGAAGAATAGTGGCACTTTTCCACATGCAATTAATTGAAATGTCATCACGGTAATTGCGTCAGGATTATATAAAAAAATAAGTGCCCATCCGATTGGATGTTGTTGAAGATTATATATACATGTGGTGAAGTGTGAATTGTTCAGCTACTGAACTGGTATTATTTGTCAAAGCAAGATATTCCGTTTTTTCGTGTCTAAATCTGAATATTCCAATATGTTATCAGTTCGATGTGTTGTTTTCGTTGTGATTACGATTTCTAGAGCTGTTTATAGAGACTTAAGGCTCGGTTGGATTATCTAGAAAAGATAATTTACTCCGAAATTCGGATTCCTAATTACTTTGGCAATTAATCGTTTTTTTTCAATAATTGTTAGCTAGTGTTCTAGCGGTTGTCAACAACTAGGCCGCTAGCTAACAATTATCGGAAAAAACGATTAATTGACGGAGTAATTAGAAGTCCCAATTTTGGAGTAAATTATCTTTTCAGACAGTCCATCCGGGCCTTAAGATTCCCTTTTATTTTATTTACAAATCAACTTAAGACCCTTTTATATAGGTCATATGATCATGTGTTTTTGGGAATAATCAAAAACTATTCTCAAAAGTTCAAACATTTGTCGTAAATTTTCCAATTATAGAAGATATTCAATAAATTTTTGTTTAAAAAACGGAAAATCGCGGGAAATCGGCAATGAATATCGATCATTTTTCATTGAATTAAAACTGGAATTGCGAAAATTTAGATCGTCCTAATATCTCATCCTTTCAGAGCCCAGACCTGGAAGTGGACAACTGGGCATTCCCGTTGATTTAATGCCACCAGGAATTCCTGACAGGTTCTCCGAGTGTGTGGTGAAGTTTTTTGAAGAAGGAAAACCCCCTGTGATGACCATATCATCCACAGGAAAACTAGTCCACGAATTCCTTGTAATCGGACGTTAATCGTTAATGAACATTACAATTACAATTACTCTTTCCAATTGAATTGAATTTATAGTAAACCTCATGATGACAATTGCTTTATTTCCATTTCATCATCAGCTTAAGGCCCAGATGGACTGTCTAGAAAAGATCATTTACTCCAAAATTGGGACTTCTAATTACTCCAGCAATTAATTGTTTTTTCCGATAATTGTTAGCTAGCGCTCTAGTCATTGACAACCGCTAGAACGCTAGCTAACAATTACTGAAAAAAAAACGATTAATTGCCAGAGTAATTAGGAATCCCAATTTTGGAGTAAATTATCTTTTCCAGGTGATCCAACCGGTCCTAAAATAAATTCTCTGATCCGTCGTTAATCCAATCAGCTGTCACTGCCTACAGAACTGGAGTTGATCTTCTGGAGAGACGAGAGTTTTATTGCAGAATTGAAGAACAATCCATCCTGATTTTACCGGTGATTTTTTTCTAAAACAAATCACACCTGTTCTCACAATTTCGGTATTTAATGTAATTCTTCAAATGATCTTCAATCACCTGTTGATACTACCGGCGCATGCGTGTGAAGGGGTTGAATGATAGAGTAATTTTCCGCGTTTTTCTCACGATTTTATGGCGCAACTGGCGCGATAAAAATCCGCCGTGACAAAAACGAGAGAATTTTCAGGTTAGATGAACGAAACATCTGCCTCATTGAAAGTACATCAATTGTTTCAACGAAAATTTCAATGACAAGCTCATTGATTGACCTTCCCCTGGTGACTAATGATCCTCGAACATGAATCTGGATAATGAGTATCAGCTGAATATTTGGAAAGGGGACTGGGGTCTACCCTCTGTGGATATTCCCTGCCTGCAAGTTCTGGTGAGTTCTGAATTATCTTGTTTACTATTTTTTTTTTAATAATTAATTTGTTGTTCTGATGCTTGCAGGCCTACGCTAAATTCACTGGAGTACCTTTGAGTGTCAATCCAACAAGCAATCCCTTCAGAACACCCAGAGGCCACTTGCCGGTCCTGAAATGTGGGGCAAGTTCATTCGATTCCATTCAAGACATCATTCAATTATTCCGAAAACGGAATTACAATGCCGATTTCCATTTATCACCTAAACAGTGCTCTGAGGTTCTTAGTTATGAGTACATGCTCAAGGAGAGTCTGTATCCAGCTTTTCAATTTATTTGGTGAGTCCTAAGTTATAGAATCTCAGAATGCAGTTTTCAGTTTTTTCAAATTTTTGGGAATATCTCGGAATCTATGAATATACCACAATTTTTTACAGGACAGTTTTTATAGGTCCACTTGAGAGCTACCAAAAAGGTCATTATAAAAATTTCCCTATCTTCCATAGATTCCGAGATATTTCTGAAATTGTTGCTGTTAACTGTTGAGACTTAAAAAATCGAATCGAGCAATGATTTTTTATTATTTTTTAATTGACAATTCTGTTATAACTTTAAAATTAATAATGTTACGTCATAATTAATCATTCTAGGTGGGTCGATCAGCGAAATTTCAGCGATTTTATTCGGCCGTGGTATGCAAAAGCGATACCATTCCCCTTGAACTTCTACTACCCCTCGAAATACGAGAAACACGCACGTGCCATGATAGAAATCCTTTTCCCAACGGAGGAGGTGATGACTGTCATCGAGAATAAAATCTACTCCGAGGCCCAGAAATGCATAAATCTGTTATCCACGAGACTGGGTGATGCCGATTATTTTTTTGGTTCACAACCAACATATCTGGATGCAGTAGTCTTCTCGTACTTGGCACCATTGCTGAAAATACCACTGCCAAATCCATCCCTTCAGAACCACCTCAAGGCATGCACAAATCTCGTTAAATTCGTCTCACGCATATCCCAGAGGTACTTCGAGGCTGATTATCAGAAGTACGAGAAGATCAAGTCCAAGGAGAACGAAACGAAATTGAGCAAAGACTCGGACTCTGAATTTCCCCACAAAACGAGAAATCAGATATTAGCTGGAATTTTTGCAACAGTCGCCATGGTTTCTTACGCCATTTACACGGGTATTGTTAAATGATTGATGAGTTGTATATTTTATATTTCATATAGATTATAAAAAACTTCAAGTGAAAGGAAGAGATAGGAGGGATGAAAAGCGATGATGTATAATAAAAGTTATAATTTAAACAATAGGTACTCTTTCTCGATACCCATGTACAAATACCCGAGAGGAGAATTACGAGACTCTCTACGACGAGAAGGATACGTAAATGTTGAATAATTTTCGATGATCTTTCCCATATTCTGGATTAAAAATACTCCAAACCGTCTTCTCTGTTATTTCTTTTGAATTAATTCATTAGCTCTCAGTGGATGAATTTTCATCCAGCGAGAACAACTTTTCCTTGAAATAAAAATTGAATGTTTCTAATATTTCTGGTGAACGATGTGAGAGGCTGTGAAAAATTGATTATTTCTTTTTTTTCTTAATTTTACAACAAAGCTATTTTATTCACGAACAATTCATCATTACTATACACTGGTAATTAGTAACATATGAATATAAATGGAACTAATCGATCGATGAGAGACCCCGCGTGAATATTGGTATTTAATTTTAGGGGAATGCTGAATAAATATTTTTAGAAAAACAGGTCTCCTCATGGATCAGTGGTTCCTTGATTTGTATTTCGATGCTACACCGTCAGTAGCTGAGACAATTTCTCCGGAGAAGCTCTCAAAATTGTGGAGTGTCGTTCCACCCAGGATAACCTTGACTCCAGGATTTTGCTTGTTCAGGTTGTAAACAGCCAGACTCTCCTCGTAAGTTGCCCCACCAACGACGAAGACAATCACATCTTGAGTTCTTTTTGTCATGACCATATTTCCAAGGTAAGGATAAGTCTGAGTATTTAATTTTCCCTTGATCAGATCCTCGAGGATCTCAGTCAAAAGGGGATTGTGCTGTGTGTAGACATTATCAACACCACTCAATCCTTTGAACAATTTCTTTGTTATTTTTGCCACCGCCTCGCGATCGAATAGATTCGACTGTCTCATATTGATACCACTGTACTCCAAAATGTTATATACAAGTCTTGTGTATCTCTCTGGAACATCTCGTTTCTTCAACATCTCGACTAGAGTTCCAATTTCATTGTTCGTGTGTTTCTCGTAATGAAGAGCGTATAACATCACTAATCTAGTGGCATCGATGTCTCGTACTTTAGAATTGTTAAGTAATTTTTTTATCTTCTGAAGCTGATTGGAGTGCTCGTTCTGACAGCAAAGCTCTTGCTCAGTTTCAGAGACTTCCAACAAATTGTGCTGACCGACCAGATTCGATAATTCACCGACAACTGTCACATGTTTCGAAACAGTTCCCGACATTTTTTTGAACAACGGATAGGCCTCAACGAAGTTCTTCATGTCAGCAATACTCTCCACCTTCTGATGTTTCTTCGCTTTCCTCTGGAATTCTTCCATCAATTCCTTAATCGTCTGGCCAATTTCCCCAAAATTCAAGTACAAATTCTCAGCGTAGAACTCATCATGTTCAGCGCTCAAAACCACTTCCCTCAATTCTTTGGAGATCCCCTTAACGTGTGACAAATCAACTCGATTGTTATTTATCGTCAGCAACTCGTGGACCATCGACTGATATGTCCACTGATTCAGTAAAGGCGTCACGGGATCATCTCTCCTATCGAGAATCAACAGAATGGGATCAGTCTCTTGTCTGAACTTGAAGGAATTCGACTCCTTCGTCAGCACTTCACGAATTTTCTCTGATAATCTCTTAGCCATTTTCGAACTACTCTGGTAACGAATGTAAGGGCATTTTTTCAGGGACAATAACACGGATATTATTCCCTCGCAGCTTCTGTGGAGGTGTTCTGGATTCCATGTTAAACCTATGAGCAAGTTAATCATTTAAAAATAATAATTCCATTTATTTTTAAGATCCAGTTAATAATGACTATTTAAAAAAATATAGGAATAATCAGTCCTCAAGATTGTACTAATTTTTTTAGATAAAAATCTCAGAATTACAAAGTCGACAGGATAATTTTGTTTACCTTCAGAACATGCATGAATTCCAAGTGAAAATAAATGAGGATTTATCGCTAGATAGTCCGCATAATACTCGTGAACTTCCCTAACAACTTCCTGCTCATCACTGTCAGCCAGAAGTTTGATATCAGCTTTAGCGATGATGTTACTGAAATCTGAACATCAATTATTAATGAATCATTGGATTTATTAAATTGATAATCATTCTCAAGTGATTCTTGATGAGATGAAATCGTAAATTTGACAGGAAAAAAATAGAAAATAGCTGCACTAAATAACTTACATATGTAATACGTCCCATATTTCGGATTTCTCAATTCGTTGCAGAGTAATGCAACATTTTCTTTGGTTGGCCTGATAAATACAATGCACTTGAGGTGTCTTAGAGCCTCACTTCGTACCACAGCGTCAATTTTTTCGAACAGGTACACCTCCTTCATCAGTATCTCCGAGTGACTGTAAACCAAACTCACGATGCTGGTCTGTGAAATAAAAATAAATAGACAGTTGTGATTGTTTGGGTGGATTTTGACAGAGAGGGATAACCTAAAAGATCTGGAGAATATTCTTACCGTCTGCTTGTCCATCAGGAGAACTTTCATACCCGGACCACTTTCTTCTGTCATCCGGGTGATGTAAAGCTTTATTGCTGTCACAACATTCATTTTTATTGTTTATCGGTGACAATTACGAGGGGTTTATCCGCTTCAACTGGACGGGACACAGTGACAAGTAGCCATTATTGACGTTATCTGTCATTATCTCATTCTATCCCAAAACATGAGATTACAGTTATCTGGAATATAATCCGTCACTATTCATTATTGTTGATTATTATAAATTATAATTTTGTATTGAATTGAAAAAAAAGAAAATTGAAATATTCCCTGCTAAAACTGTCTGAAAAAATATTTACTCATCCCTAATTAACTAATTTCAATTATCTGTCGATTAATTACAGTGGCACGTTGCTTCAAACATCAATAATTAACGACAAGTTGAGAAAATACTTTTATTTATAAAATCAATCACAATTGGATCCTCAACGTCGCACTCTCACATAAATCGAAACATAACATTTCCGTATAATAATTCGCAATAAAAATAATCAAATGTCATTATTTGGCGATTAGAATTGTAATCGCTTGGCAAGAGTGCCTCCATCCATAGATTCCAGTAATTTCCTCTTGAGACTGGGTTTCTCCTCGGGTAATTTCTTTATCGCTTGAGGCAGGGGCAATCTTGCACCTACTGTGGGTGCTGGTTTGTTGCTGAAATAAGCCATTTGTAGAGCCTGATCACAGGTACACCTGTCCTGAGGATTAATGCTAAGTAAACTGGCTATAAGGTCGAGGAGATCGTCTCCAGCTGCTGTGAAGATGTGCTTCAAGGGAGTCCCTGGGAATGGCTTGAACTGAATAAAATCGGGAAGTTCTTTCATCCCTCTCCACGTCTCCTCGGTCGGGGTTCCCAGGGTCTACAAATAAAACCGAAAAAGCTCTCTTGTACAATTTAACAATCAAGACAACAGGACAGAATAAAAACTGATATGGCACCTGAAAAATTCTTGTTAGCTGATCGAGATCAGATTCCCCAGGGAGAAAAGGCATTCTCAGTAGCAACTCAGCCAGGATGCACCCCACAGCCCACATATCTACCCCAGTGCCGTACAATCTTGCCCCATAAAGCAACTCTGGGGATCTGTACCATCTCGTTACTACTTGGTGAGTATTTATTCTGTTCGGAGAGCCAAAAAACTTGGCTAAACCAAAATCACCAATTTTCAACACCCCTTTACTGTCCACCAAGAGATTATTTGGCTTCAAATCCCTGTGGAGTATCCAGTTGAAGTGGAGATAATCCAGACCTTGTAAAGTCTGAATTATGTATGATTTTATATTTGCAGTTGTCAATACGATGCTGTTGTCCTTGATTATCACCTCCAGGTCGGTGTCCATAAAATCGAATACGAGGGACACGTTCGACTTGTGACCAAATACATCTGTGCAAAATTTTAAAATAGCGATGTATCAATTATAAATATCAGCTCATTCTCAATTCCACTATTAGAATCAAATGGATTAAGGCTCGGGTGGATTAGAAAAGATAATTTACTCCGAAATTCGGATTCCTAATTACTTTGGCAATTAATCGTTTTTTTTCAATAATTGTTAGCTAGCGTTCTAGCGGTTGTCAACAACTAGGCCGCTAGCTAACAATTATCGGAAAAAACGATTAATTGACGGAATAATTAGAAGTCCCAATTTTGGAGTAAATTATCTTTTCCAGACAGTCCATCCGGGCCTTAAATTTGTAATTGAAGTTTTCGGAATTCTTTATACATGCATAAAGAATAAAAACCTAAATTTGAGCATTGACTTTGAATTAATTATTCATCAATTGATTCACGATTTTACATTCAATTTCGCTTACCTAATAATCCAATGATATTTTCGTGCTTCAAGTCTTGGAGTAATTTAATTTCCCTCAGTGCTGTGCGATTAATACCATCTCTAGCTTCTGCTCTACTCCCTACCTTGATCTGGAATTTAAATTCGTTTTCACATGGACCGAAAGAATTACTCGAATTACTTCAGTTTGATTCCTGTATTATTAAATTAATTTGGGTAATCAAACCTTTTTTACAGCTACGATGTGGCCAGTCTCTGAATCCTTAGCCTTATAAACAGTGGCAAACTGTAAAAAAGTGTTAAAAAAAATTAAATACCAATGAAAATATGTAAATTGAACAGACATTACCTGTCCCTCTCCCAGGAAATCGATTTTTTCATATCTCCGCAATTTATCAGTCATTATTATTTTGAATTAACGATTGACTCAGTTAAAACCTGAGGGACATAACTGTACAGGTTAAACAAGTCAGGCCAAACTAATTCATGTGCAAAAGGAAAATTAATCCTCATGTCCTGTGATTGGCTCTTCTCCCGGACCAATGACTTCCTCACATTTGACAGATCGACTGTTGTGATCGGTTGCCATGACAACAACAACGTGTTTTAATCCGTAATTACTCCAATAATTGTCCAACGATATTTATTTTCAATAACTCAGTGATTAATTCTGTTATGGAGACTGCGGAGAACGATAAACATCTCATTATTTTTGATACTTCGAAAAATGAGAGAAGACTCAATGAGGAATTCAAGGTCTTGCAGAGAAAATTGAAACAAAAGTGGAAATTCATCGAGTGAGTTCAATGGTTCAATTTGTTTAGTGACTGATGCAATTTTCAATTATCCATTTCATCAAAATTTCGTAACACAGAAAAAAATCAATGCTTTATCGAAGACTGATAATTAATTTATCAGTTGAATCTACCCCTCAGTGTAATAATAATAATAACTCCATTGTTTATTAATTTATTTTTCTTGGTGCTGTCAATTTTGAATTTATGTTTAGGAATAATGATGTGTTATCTCAAGAAACTCTGGCCAACGGGGAAGTTCTCGTGCTCGCCGAACCCCGGAGTAAATTCACGGAACTCGAGATGAATTCGATCCGGGGATTTATCAATGGTGGAGGGAATGTATTGGTGATGCTGGGTGAAGGAGGAGAAAACAAATTCAATACTAATATCAATTTTTTACTTGAAGAATTCGGAATTATGGTTAACAACGGTAACATATTGAGAGAATTTCCTTATCTATCTTTTTATTTATGTACTAAAAATAATATAAGTCTCTTAATTTCAGATTTCGTCGTGCGAATGAACTATAATCAAACATTGCACCCGAAGGAGTGTACAGTATCTCATGGCCTATCGAATAATTCTAGATTTGTACATAATCGTGAAGACTTCACGTGAGTCTTTTCTTTCTCATTATTTATTAATTTTATTTGTATACTTTCGATATATTTTACATCCGTTATATCATGACTGGAGAATCAATTGATATTGGAGTCGAATTTGTATTATTAATCATTTCTAAATTCCCGAATTTCTAGGAATTTATTAACGAAGATTTGATTAGCAATTAAAAAATTCACAGGCGCATGAATTTCGTTTATCCATATGGAGCGACTTTGAATGTCGTGCAACCGTCAACAGTGGCTTTATCTACCGGAACTCTCGCAATCCCAATGAACAGACCGATTTGCGCATATTATTCATCACCCACGAGTGCAGGAAAATTAGTCGTCCTGGGCTCCTCTCGTCTCCTGACTGATTCCTACGTCGAAAAGGAGCAGAATGATGCCTTGAGGGACATGATCTTCCAGTTCTTTCAATCAAAGGATCAAGGCTCGAAGAATTATCGTGCAGATGACATTGAGGTGAAGACTATCAACAAAAGCAATAATTTTTCGTAATATTCGTAAATAAAACAATATTATTCCTAAATTGATGAAATCCCCAATTAATTCCATGAATCAGTTTTTCCTTTTCGAACATTTAATATTTTCCTCTTTGCAGAGAACACAAACTGCTTTTAATGAATAATCCATTTCTCAGTTATGAATATGACGAATAAAAATAGAAAATGTTCTTTTTATTAAATTTAGTCATTTAATTATTCATTGCAGTATCCTGATTACACATTCGTCCCAGACATCACCCAACAGGCGGAGAATCCAAAAGTCTGCACCCAAGACCTCGATAACATCGACATACCCCGAGAATACACGAAACTATTCAAACATAATTTTTACTCAATTAATTTAAAGATTGTACCTGAATGCATCAAGGCCTTCGAAGTTCTCGGCGTCAACCACGAACCACTGACTCTAATCCGACCGCATTTTGAGACTCCATTGCCGCCCACTCAGCCCTCAGTAATAATTCTCTTTGATATCAGAGTAAAATTCAATCATATGAAGAATTTCTGTGATTAATCTCTAATTAACTTCGCAGGTATTCCCTCCAAGTTTCCAAGAATTGCCTCCGCCGGCCCTGGAACTCTTCGACCTCGATGAGGAATTCAGTTCGGACCTGCTAAAATTATCACAACTAACAAACAAATACATGTTATCAAAAGATTCATCGGACGAGTCTGAGCTCGACTACTACATCCGAGAATTCGGCGAGATAATCAGAATAAATACCTCGACAATTCCCACATCAAAACAAGTACTCAACCACGTATTCCAGAAGTTAAGCAGCTACAAAGCAATGCACAATTGAACAATTCTACTCAACGATATGTAAACATACTATATATAATACATTGTTTTTCAATATTTCCCGCCTTTCATTTCTCCCCTCCATCCGCGCAATATGACAGCGCATCGAACACCCGCCATTACGAATTCCGAAATCAAGTTGCTGATAATCCAAATAATTCTAACCTCACTAATTGTTTGTTGTCATTAATCAATCGGTTCTCGATAATTATTAAAATCCCATAAATGTTGTGTCGGCACTCGGTGTAACGAGGGGCAGTCGATTATTATTGGGTACAAATTTGTCATCCCAAAATGTCTGTTTTCTTCGTTAATGCGTGAGTAAAGCTCATTTCTTTTGTCTTCTAGGTTATCTCCCTTCTACGCCAAATCTTTATTATCAATTTTGCATATTTATCTTTATTTTTCCGCGAAATGTATCTGAATTCTCGAAAATTCTGTCCCACGTATTGGGAAAAACCTGAAAAGTTGTGGGAAATAATTTCGTGTAAATGAGAGATCGTCATCGAACTCTAAGAATTTATAAACAAATTTCAGGAATCAGGACAGCGAAGTGGAAGATCCGGTGGATTCAAATGGAGATCTCCAGATCGCATCACCTGGAAGCTCAGAAGCACAACAGGCGCTTCTCACCTTCTGGCCGAAAATAACGGAGGAAATCAAGAAAATTGCGACAGTTAGTTCGGTATGAATTCATCTTAACGGATGAATAATTATCTGTGGTGAACGCATCTCCCAATATTAAAATTACAGCATGTCGCCTTTGCAAATACTAATTGTTAAAACTCAAATAAATTTCGGATAGAAAACAATTAAGATAAAACAGCACTAATACATTTTTTATTATAAGAAATTCATGTAGAATTCCTCTTCAGATGGACCTGAAGACACAATCCCTCCCCCTGGCAAGGATAAAAAAGATAATGAAGCTGGACGGTGACGTGAAGATGATAAGTGCCGAGGCCCCGATGTTATTCTCAAAAGCAGCGGAGATATTCATCCACGAGTTGACACTGAGGGCGTGGGTACACACCGAGGACAACAAACGAAGAACACTCCAGCGTAATGACATTGCAATGGCGATAACAAAGTACGATCAATTTGATTTTCTCATCGACATCGTCCCCAGAGACGAATTGAAGCAGAGTAAAGCCCAATCCGATGGTGTACGCACAGTAATGAATTCAGATCAGGTTCACTATTACTTCCAACTGGCCCAACAGCAAGCATCTGCCAATCAGACTGTCCAGAACAATGGCGCAACACAGCCCATACAGATTGTTCAACCAAATGCTGGACAGATACAAACGATAAATATTGGCAGTCCTGTTGATCAAGAGTCGACGAATACGAGTACAACTCAGACTGTCACTGTTCAGAGCCCTCAACAGGCAGGTGGACAGCAAGTTATTCAACTTCAACAGCCCCAACAAACATCACCTCAAACTGGGGGCATTCAAATTGTACAGCAAATCGTTACACCTAATGGCGATATTCAACAAATACCTGTAAGTATTTATTCAAGTTTTATCTAACTTTATACTATTTTTTATTATGATAAACAAAAGAATACATGGAATTAAAATAGAGCATTCGCTCATTATTTAATTATTTAATTATTTCTCTCTTCGCTTTTCCCCCTATTTTATTTGGCCCCATTCACGAGTCATTTGAGGATTAATCGTACGAGAATAGTTTTTTTTATTTCGTGTACTTTTCACTTGTATTCTTATTTCGATGTTCGTGCCATAATGAAATTTTATTGTTTCAGATTCAATTAACCCCACAACAACTGCAGATGATTCGAATGCAAGTGCAAGGTGGTAGCAATCAACCGATAATAATTCAAGCTGCTCCCATTCAAGCCCAGCCACAAATAATTCAAGTGGCCCAGAGTGGTCAGACTCCAGTGTACCTTCAAACCAGTGGAACCGATAACGAATAACCCCTCCCCCAGGCTAAATCCATGCTTTACCTCTAGATTAAATGTATAAACCTTTGATTAATTAATACGACTAGATGTTAAATAGGTATTGAACGTCATTGTAAGATTTACTTAAAAGAACGAATGAAGATATCATTTTTTCTAATCAACCATCGAACATTTTATTGAATGCACCTTCATTAACCTGATGACACCTAATCATTATTTCTTAATGAATTAATCAAATTAATTATTTATTTATTACAAAATACCGAATCAAGCGGAAAAAATAGAGTAGCGAAATTGCTCGCCATATTTTTTTAGTTGTACAAAAAGAAAACGGTTTCTCTATTAATAATTGATTTTAATTTATGTAGAAGGGTTTCCTGGGGGCAGAAATCATTCGACTGGAGGTTTGATGGGATGAAAATATAGAGGAAAAGTAGTGTCATCGAAGTGGAATAAAGCCAAGTGACGTGGACGTTGAGTAAAGAACGGAGATAAGACCGGTGCGAAGGTGGGGTAATGTAATCTGATTCGTGAGTCGCTTTTAGCTCTACCTTGAGTCCGCCTTCGTACGTTAAAAGTGGGCCCCCATGATTGCACGCCTGAGCGAATCTACGGTGTGGGTCCCCCGAATGGCCACACAACACCCGGGGACTTGTGGCAGTGCAGCCTGGATTGGGTTTCACGATGCTGCGGTTGTCTGTCCTCCGTCAGCGAGAACAAAAAATTCCTCGCATTTGAATTTTCATCAGAATATTATTACTATTATTTATATTATATTTATTACTACTAATACTATTATTATTTACTACTATTCCCAGAAATTCTGATAAAATACAGGTTTTTCTCCAGAGGTAGTTTTTCTTTTTTTCAAAAAAGAAAATATTTGTTGAGAATGACAAATATAATCGACCTCGAGACCTCCGGAAGATCGACACCACCCAGAAGATGAGTGAAGACCGTCGAAATACTCAATGGGATGCATCATCTCCACGTCGGGTTGCCCCTGGAAACGACTATCTCCCTTATTTTTCGGTATCTGTCGATACGTTAAAATGAAGGAATGAGTACTCCAGCAGAAGCTGGTATTTTCACCGGTCAATTCGTCCCATCGACCCCCTCGAGCCATCCTGACCGCGGCTCTACGCCAATGGCTCTTCCCCTCTTCCCCCAGGTACTCGGATTTCACGACATGTTTACAAAGATCCTAGAGATAAGTTGAGAATGGCCGACCCACCATCCCCTACCCCCTACCCTCTACCCTGGTGTAAGGTGACAGCTGTCTGTGCGCCTGCGTGTGTTACATCACCCACACACTCTCATATTTTTATTTTTCGTTTCTTTCTTCTCTCTCTCTCTTTTTTTTTTTGTTCTCCTACTGAACAAAGAATTCTCCCTCCACGTGTGGGTAATGTGCTGGGGGTAATAATGTGAGTCATGGATGCGAGTCCGAGGGAAAACTAAGGGAAAAACTCTAGGGTATGAGTGCACATTAATGTACACCTATGTCATGTGTCAACGCCAGGCAAAACTCACATATGTGTGTACATAGCTCTCATGTGGGTGGTCCTCTGTCACCCCCTCGAGATTACCCTCTCCACATCTCTCTGTCTTATTTCTTTAAATTACTGTTTAATTTATGATCAGAGTAATTTTAATCTCCAGAAGAAAATTCCGATTATTTATGTCAATGCGTGGAAATAAATAAATAATATCATACTTGCTTCGGTACACTGAGAGAAATATTCAATAAAAATTACGTGCATTTTTCGTAATTCTGGAGCGAAATGTGGTTGTCGGAAATTTTACGGAACTGTCACGTAATTATCTAAAGTCACGGAAATTTTCCGCGGTGTTCCGTAATTTTTATCTGAATAATCGGTCAAAAATAACGATACCGTCATTTAAATTTTTCGAATCAACTCCGTAATCGGTAAGTGAACTGAAAGTTCCGTAATTTTTACTAAATATTTCTCTCCGTGTAGTACATATATATACTATAAAACATATATATACTATAAAAAAATCTAAATAAGTAACGATTTTTTACGTGAAATAATATCGAATGCAGAATATTTATTTTTAATTCTACGGAATTCTATGGAGTGTGTCATTTTATTTTGAGTAATTCATTAATTTTAATGTCCGGAGATAAATGCCCATGAAAAATTGGGGAATTCATAATTGAAGTACCGGTTAAAGATCAATTCGATTTCATGGGGAATAATCCATGGAATTTCCGATTTTCCGCAACAAATTCACATTTCCAGCGATTTCATGGAATTATCTCATTAGTCACGGATTTCACTGAATTCTTAAATTATAAATTTAGCTCCAGCTCCACGAATTTTCCCCTGAAATTAAAAAAATGATCATTAAATAATAATTATAACTATTTTATTTACTCTTCAAGATCATAAATAATCTCCAGGAAAAATAAACGGGAGGGAAACATATCCATCAACGAAGAAAGAACTCTCTGTTCTCTCTCCGGATGAAATAATTGTTTATATTTATATCACCCACTGGACTCGATTTCGTATTACAAATAAATTTTCCAGTAACGGACCGTAAAAAAATAAATAAAAAACTGAATAATCCACTACATAATTGTTCTCTCCAGATATTTCTCCTGGTGTTTTAATTTATGAGTGTTTCTATTACTCAATGTACTTCAAATTCTAATCGCATTTTTTTTCTGGTGTTTTTTGATGGATATCGCGTTTTGAAAACGGAAGATCGAATTTGGGATTGAAATTGTTCAGGGATTTTTCGGAGATGGTGGGAATTCTTACCGGGCAATGTACCGTAAATCTGGACGGATTAAAGGATGCCTGTCACGAGGATTATACCCGGCTTAAAAATAGGAACATGAACTTGAGAGAATTTATCCTGAGAAAAAATCATCTCTGCTATTATTTCTGTCATTTATTTTCATTTAGAGAGAAGTATTTTTATTGGAATCATTTCTGTGAATTTTCTCCAGGCGATCAATTAGTTTTTTATCATTTTACTCCAGAGGATGATTGGGGGAAATGATTAGGGCACTTTCCTCTTGAGGTTCTCTGTTCTCGAAAAGCGACATATGTTATTACATCCAGTGAAACGAGCAATGACAGCCCTCACAATTATTTCCACAAAGGGTTTGCACCCTTCAGCATCCCCAACCCCATCTTTCATCTCAGGGATAAAAATCGTAGATCTCTCGCGTCTGCTTCACGGTGGAATAAAAAAATACTGTGAACCGTGGAAAAAGTTTGTGATAATTTAATAATTTACAGTTTTTCCGTTCAAGTTTCAATTTTCAATTACGAAATTCCTGGGACTTATCGAGGAATTTCCAGCAGTGGAAATTAAAATAGGAAATTACTTGGGTATTCAATAATTTTACTGATTCGCCAGTAAATCGTGAATTCCTGATAAATTTTCGTTACATTTTTGGGAATTTTTGGTTTTTCAAATTAAATTTTCAGTTGTTAATAAATTAAAGATTTAGAGAAACTAGTGGAACCAAAAAATCACTCGAATATTCAATAATTAAATCGATTCATCGGTGAATCGATTACTGAGAGATTTCCACTACCATTACAGCCTTTTCCTAAATTTTCAATTTAAAACTCAAAATTTCAATGTTCACTTGAACAAATAATTAAAATATCCCAGAACAATAAATAACTAGAAAATCCAGAGAGACTCCTGAAAAAACAAACTCGATTCACGAATGACTGAATTCCCCAGGAATTTCCCTATCTCTACGAATTGCTTAATAAAATTCCGATTTCCAATGTCAAAAAAAAAGTAAAATAAAAAATTTAAAAAAGTGAGCGAAACCAAAAAAAAAAAACGACAAACAAATAAAACCATCCCTTTTCCCCTACCCCATCAGACCCATCAAGGACTCCTGAATTCCCCCGAATTTTCCCTAAAAAATCAGAGAATTTTCCCTAAAAAATCAGAGAATTTTCCCTCCAGAGGAAAATGCTCGAGGTGACCCTTGATATCCTGAGGAAAGGGGGGACATCGATGTGGTAAAATGGAGACAAGAGTATTGAAATGGGAAGTAACAGTGGGGATAGACCACGTGACCAACGGGGCGGGGGTGGAAAGACGACATTTCGCATGCCCAGCACCATCAGCTCCACAGGCTGCAGCATCACACACACCAGCCACAACTAGCCGGCCAGACCCACCATTGACATCATCCTCAGGGTCCCCAGGATCCCCAGAGTCCTCAGAGTCCTCAGAGTCCTTACAATCCCCAATTACTCAATTACCGACCAAAAAATCCGGAATCCCATCATCCCACATCGTGCAGTGCTGATTAAAAAATTCACTCACCCCCATTCCACCCCAATTACAACATTGATATAATTATTTTAATCATCCACCACATCAATCTATTTAAATTGTCACATAAATAATTGTTAAATAAATAGTGTTGATAATGTTCTTCGGGTTGTGGAAAGTGCGAGGAAAGTGAGAGGATTTTGATAACGGAAAGGTGAGTCTGGGGGATGCTAATCTTGGATTAATTTTATAGATTTTTTTATAATGTTATTATTTTTGGAGTAATAATGGATTTTTAATTTATTTATTGGTGTCGTGGGTTAGTGGAAGGCCCGGGTTGCGTGACTCGTTTTAATTCATCTAGTCTTTCCTCGAATGTTTATGAGGAGCTGATTATCTGGGGACCATCGCACCGTCTGACAGATGAAATAAATTTATCAGAGATAACAATCGGAATTTATTTCAATCCACTGGATTTCTACGTGTCCCTCTTTTCCAATCGCTTTATTTTTTCTTGTTCATTCATTCGTAAACTTTGACGTGTGCTTTGTGGCTTTTGTTCCTTGAGTCTTGAATAACATCCGCCTCTTTGTCTCACGGGTCTTGTATTATTATTATTTTTTTTTTCGTTTTATTTCTCGGAGTTTTGCGGGGGAAATTCATGAGGGGAAAATCCCTGGAGAAAAATCTGGGGTATGCCAGGAATTTTGGGACATCTGGTTCGCACGCCTTGACCAGTCCATGATTTTTCGGATTTTTTGAGAATTCTTTTCGGGAAATTGGGGACAGGATTTTATTCAGCGGTTTTGAAGGATTCGGAAGGTGCGGCTTGGCGTGATTTTCGGTGGAATTTTTTGGGGATTTTTTGGGGATTTTTTGAGGGGATAAGGGAGTAATTAGGCAGCTGTCAACTACTGTAGATTTGCACTTGCGCTGTGGAAATGGGAGTTGAATGCGAATGTCAAAATGTCGAAGACAACTGGAGGAAACTTGGGGAAAGGTACACAATGGTATTATGCTGTTGAGTAATGTCTGGTATTATTGCACTTGATGGTTACATGAATTGTTGGATTGAATTAAGGAAAAGTTATCAAAGGACGCGAGGAAATAACACTTGAAACTTCAACTGAAAAACCGATGCATTCTCCCATTTCCCCAAAGTGATGGAAATTCCCCACTCAAACCTTCATCTCGTAAATTCCTCTAAAACGTATAAAAAATTAGATTGACAAATACATAATAATATAAATTTTCAATTTCAATTTTCCTATTTCAATTTTTCTATTTCAATTTTCCAATTTCGATTTTTCAACTTGAATTTTCCAATTTCAATTTTCCCATTTCAATTTTCCAATTTCAATTTTCCAACTTCAATCTTCCAATTTCAATTTTCCAATTTCAATTTTCCAATTTCAATATTCCAACTTCAATTTTTCAATTTCAATTTTCCAATTTCAATTTTTCAATTTCAATTTTTCAATCTCAATTTTCCAATTTCAATTTTCCATTACGAAAGTCCTACAAATAAATGACTAAACGAATAAATAAATAAATAATTACAGTACATGCCTGACTAAAAAATAATGAACTGCCACATTTCTGTGCAGAAATAAATATTCAATATTTAATAATAATATTAAATAAGTTTTTCGAATGAATTATCAATTTTTCAATTTTTACTGGACAAATGCACAAGTACGCCGACATATCCGAGAATTACGACGAGGACATGAAGAAATGAGACATTTTCATGCAGAAATACAGTACATCCGCTCCATATACCTTTTATTAGGCCACGCGGCATTAATTTGACTCGTTAACTCACGACGTTTTCTAATTATGTAGTGCGAATGGCACAGAGAATAAACGCACAGCGAATGTAGTTGAGCACTGAATTTTATCAAAATACAATTCTAAAATCGCGCGAAGGTAATATTAATTAGCGAGTCAGGAGAATACCACATGGCATTAAATTAACAAATTAATTAACCCAATTAAATCGTTGAAATAACGGATTTTCATCTGTCCGTCATTTTTCTCCTTGGGCTCCCAGAGTTTTTCCATTGATATTCACATTTTCAAATTTATGTTATAAACATTAATGACACAATTAGATAAATCACCATTTTATTAATTACTCATTCGATTTTTTACATTGATATTCACATTTTTGGATTTATATTATAAGAATTAATGGCGTAATTTATGTAATTACCATTTTATTAATTATTAATTGTTAACTTGGGACTGCATTTTTTATGTGTAAATCTCAAAATCTTTTTTTTTGATTCATTAATTATTGAAATAAATAATTAAAGTAGAAGACCATTATTTATTGACGAATAAATTCATAATTATTTCATAAGCAGTCTTCAAATTTACTCTTAATTAATAATTAAATAATTCTGCAATCAATCGATATTTGTGAAAACCTCGAGATCTGCGATTTATGAAATTATTATAATATTCTAATAACAAAGAATTCATTAAATTAATAATATTCGATTACTCCCGAAATCTCACGTCGAAATTCCCTGAAATTGCAGAAAAAAATATCACCCACAGCCACCCACTCGACCAAATTCCATTCCCCATAAACAATGTTTTATTTATGATTACATGGAAGAAAATAAAGTTTCGCATTGCACGGCAAGTAATTCGAATATGCGATAACGCGTTGCTTACACGTCTTATTTAGATAGACGCAACGTCGTCAAGAAATAAAAAAAAATCTCGAGTTACAACAATTCCTCTAATCCATTCTTCGTACCTCCTCATATGTCAAGAGATAAATTATTAAAAAGCGATTGCCACTTGCAAATAGCCCGATAGAAGGTGGAGATTAAGCTCAAGATAAAGAGATAAAAAATAAAAAACGGGAGTCAGTGTGCAACGGAAAAATTAAATTTTTCCAAGGATCCGGGGGATTCTATTCGCAAAGTTGAGAAAAGGGCGGAGCACAGATTGCCGGTGGATAGTGTGGATAACAAACTTGGCAACATAAAAAAAAAATCGAGGTGATGGTGTGCAGCAGTTGGATAAGGGCCTTCATCGCGATTGGCTCATGCTACTGACGATTCAACACGCCTACTCCATCCATTGAGACAAGTATTCCATTGGAATTACTTATTTTTTACGGGATAATTATCGGCGAGAGAACTGTGTCCCCTTGAATTTAAATTTTCATAAGAAAAAACTCCTGAAATCGTGTGAAATCATGAGAATCATTTGAAATCATGGGATCGGCGGGAGAAACTCGTGGAATCACTTGCAGACATTTCAAATAAAATATCCCAAGGAACCGCTGGTAATCGCTTCGGAATATATTACCCAACAAGTGCGGTAATGATTTTTTATCGGAATTTGTACAGAATTTCATTACGATGGGAGTAAAAGGAAAAAAATCGGATGGGTAATCCGCCATTTTCTGTACGGAATGTAAAAAATGGTAAATTAAAATACAATTCAAGAAAAAATCATAATTTTCAATTCCATAGATGATTAATTTATAATTGAATTAATAATTAGTAAAATAATAAATACTGAATTACGAGGAATATTAAGGGGAAAATTTCGTCACTCGGGAATAATTACGCGATTTATCACGTAATTATCTGTAGATTTTTGTTGTTAAGGGTTTTTGGAGGGGCATTTCATCTGCTGAGTGAAAAATTCATTTATCACCAGAGGAATATACCACTGAATCCATGTAAACCATATGTAAATCTATACGCGTTCCACCTAGCAGAACGTACGTTTCTTCAAGGATCCAAGGATCCGGTTCTCACTGACTCGAATTACGTGGTGCACTGAGATGAGAATTTAGAACAAACTTTTTCTATTTTGCAATAGATCGTATTGAGTGTCGAGCTATTCTCTAACGTATTCTTCATTTTTTATTTATTTTTCAAGTCGAGTGATATGTTAACCGAGGACAATGACCCGACAAAACCGGCCGGGGTGTTAGACAATGTTGGTAACGTGTCATCATCGACGGAGGCTACAGTGCAGGGTCCACGCAATTCTAATAATGGTATCCAATATTAAGTTAATTAATCACCACAATTTACCGTCAAAATCGGCAACAGAACTCATAAAAAATCAAAAAGAAACACCAGATTGTGATAAAATAATGAAGTGCACGGAACTAGATTTCTTACACCGAGAAAAACTATGGAATAGAAGTAAAATACTGATTTTTACATAGATACCTTTTTTGTAGCTCTCATTTTTTTCTACAAAAAATATTTAAGCTGAAAATTCGGTATGTGCCTTCAATAGCGAGATATCGGTAAAAATCGGTATTGGCAGAAATGCACTTAGTTTACCATTTGATTGGGGAGTGTTCTTCTGGGGTGAATTGAGGGGATAAATGACTTTTTCAGAGGCCGAAGTCAAGAATGAAGTCCAGGAGTGTCCGGAGAGTGAGAATTTGCCGGAGAGTGAATTGTACGTCGACGAAAATGCCGTTGAGAAGGAGCAAGAGTATCCGGACTCGATGGAAAAAACCGACTACAGTACTCTCTACGGTGCCAATCAGTATTATAATAGGTAATTATCGTGACGATTTAAAATCATTGAGTCACCCCGGGGGAAAATTAATTGAAAGGACTTTGCAGTCTCTACAACTCACCCTCGTACGGGTCAACGAACTCGACGAAGAACTCGACGAGTCTCCAAAGTTCGTACTTAGGATACACGTCACCAAGTCCAATGGCACAATATCCATCGTATCCTGGATACAACAGCAGTGGTACGACGTTTTCATCGGTTAGCCAGAATATATCTAGTGCAACCCAGAAATTGGATTACAGTGCATACAGCAGCACTTGTCTCTATGGAAATGATCGTGTGCCATTGCAGTACTCTGGGTACTACCCCATGCCAGGGTATCACACTACTCCACCTTCATTTAATATTGGAAATTTGAATTTCTCAGGTATTAATGCATTATTTAAAGATTTAAATAAATAAAATAAATGAGATACAATTGAAAATCAATAAATAAATAAATTGGGGTTGTACTACCCCATGCCAGGGTATCACACTACTCCAAATTCATTCAATATTGGAAATTTGAATTTCTCAGGTATTAAT
>NW_011887745.1:976397-982985 GCF_000806365.1 Fopius arisanus | reverse complement strand
ACTACCCCATGCCAGGGTATCACACTACTCCAAATTCATTCAATATTGGAAATTTGAATTTCTCAGGTATTAATGCATTATTTAAAGATTTAAATTAATAAAATAAATTAGATACAATTGAAAATTAATAAATAAATAAATTGGGGTTCTACTACCCCATGCCAGGGTATCACACTACTCCAATTTCATTCAATATTGGAAATTTGAATTTCTCAGGTATTAATGCATTATTTAAAGGTTTAAATAAATAAAATAAATTAGATACAATTGAAAATCAATAAATAAATAAATTGGGGTTCATATAACCCCAGGGAAAAATATGGAAATTAATCTAATATATACTATTTATTATTGTATATTAAAAAATCGAGAAAGAAAAAAATAGTCGGTAAAAAATCGTTGAATGCTTTTTTTATATTCAATGGAATTGTGCTAATTAAATTGAATACCGATATCGATATCGATTTGCTTGAAGCAGGAATTTTAATAATGAGGAAAATGTTGATAAGTCAAGGAAGGGAATATTTTTATTTTGTTAGTGCTTTTTGTGGATATCCTTATTATAATAGGACTAATAGTCATGTTCTCGTTGAAATCAGAATCCAATAAAACCGGTCTGGGATTAGAAGCGCCGCATCATGATCCAAATGATATTGCAGGTCGAGAAGCTGCCAATATTGAAGGTAATATTTTTAATAACAATTCAGAAATTAATGAGATTAAAACTAGTATACGAATCCGGGATAAAGTTAACAATAATTGATCAATTAAAAATCAGTTATCATTAATTCCAATTAACGGGAAAATTGATATTTATCGTCAGGGAGGTATAAAGAATTTTACGCAATTTAAATTAATTGGATTAAATTAACTAATCAAGTGACAGATATTCGTAAAAATTTGTTTCTGTTGCTATTGGGGTGGGATGAGAAGGTTTTGGGGAGTGAGAAAATATGAAATTTGAGCCTGAAAACTTATTGTTGAAGGGACATCGGCGAAGCCCTGCAAACGCGGCAGAAGACAGAGCGGAAGTGGAAATAGTATAGGTTCAGCAGATACAACGGAAGCCGGACCCGATCGAATATTCATTTGGGATCTCGACGAAACCATAGTTGTATTCCATTCGCTCTTGACCGGTCAGTTCGCTGCCAAACACGCCAAGAATCCCGATTTGTTGGTACAGCTGGGTTACAGGATGGAGGAGATGATATTCAATTTAGCCGACACACATTTTTTCTTCAATGAAGTTGAAGTACGTCCATTTACCCCACAATCATCAGCTAACCAAAAAAAGAAATCTACGAAACATAATCCCATTCTTCCAGAATTCCAAAAATACACCCATTGCACCCCTGCAGATTGTCCTTGAAGTAATTAATCGGTATAATTAGATGAAATAATTTATTGTTACCAGGAGTGTGATCAAGTGCACATCGACGACGTATCCTCTGATGACAACGGCCAGGACTTGTCCTCGTATAATTTCTCAGCTGATGGTTTCCAGTGCACATCGGCGAACAACGGAATTTGTGTAGCCTCTGGAGTACGAGGTGGTGTTGATTGGATGCGAAAACTTGCGTTTCGGTACAGAAAAATCAAAGAGATATACTGCAATTACAGAAATAATGTAGGAGGATTGCTCGTTGTACCGAAGCGCGAGCAGTGGCTACAGCTGAGAGCTGAAATTGAATTGGTTACGGACAATTGGCTAACATCAACAATCAAGTGTTTAAGTCTCATTAGTAAACGGAGTCATTGTGTTAATATTCTTGTTACAACAACACAACTTATACCGGCACTGTCCAAAGTTCTGCTGTTTGGAATTGGAGGGCTCTTCCCAATCGAGAATATTTACTCGGCCTCTAAAATTGGTAAGGAAGGTATTCCATTTTTTTCTCTCATTATTTCATTCCCTTTCTGCATCTGAATAAAATCCTTGCACTTGTTCCAATTATTCCTCTTAAAATATATTTTTTTCAATATCTTCAGATATAAGGACTATATTGTTATTGTAATTAATAGATTCATTAAGCAGACAAATAGGGAATCCATTCAGAAATAGATTGTGAATGTATAATTTATACTTAGTAAACAGTGGATTAATTTAATTTAATATTTAATTAAATAATAATGCTATGGAATTGAGTGTTCATTGATTTTTTTTCTAGGAAAAGAAAGCTGCTTCGGTAGAGTCGTAGCTAAATTCGGGAGAAAATGTACGTACGTGGTGATCGGCGACGGTTCGGATGAGGAAACAGCTGCAAGGGCGCACAATTTTCCATTCTGGAAGATAAACAGTCACTCGGATACCCAAGCCCTTTACAACGCCCTCGAGATGGGTTTTCTTTAATGAAAATTTCATAGAAAACATTGAAATTTTTGACCAACTTATTGTCATTCCAATAAATTTTATAATCAAGTGATCATTGCTGTAAGCAGGAAATCGATATCGCAGACTAATTTTATCGATTAATTCAGGGTCCACAAGTGATGAACTATCGTTCATATATCGAAATGATAATGTAACGAAAGTAATTGTGAAAGTGTACGAAAAATCTATTAAATGGGGGGTGAATTTTTAACTGAGACATTTAGCGAGCTTCTACGTGTATAGAAATTATAAATTTTATCGAGATTATAACGATTAATGTGTCTAGTACTTAAAGAATGCGGCGAGGGTAGATCACAGTGTTGAAATGGTGAGAAAACATGAATCTACAATTATCTTCCTCACCTAGAGATTTAGAGAGCAATAAATTAAATGTAACGCCATTCCACCACTGGGTCCCCCCAAAAATCATGTTTTCTTTTGAAGAAACAAACAACAGATGACATTTTGTTTATCAACCTGTACCATATCAAACGAACAATTTCTTTTACGTTGTTGATACACTTAATCGAAAAATAAATATTCAGATAAGAATCCCGAGCAATTGGTATATTATTCAAAAGCAGATTTATTTATCATATAAAATAGAAAATAGCAGTTTACAAAGCCAACATTAATTCATATTCCAACTCACATTTCAATAGATTCAAACTGGCGAATCAAACGAATTTATCTACGTAAAGAGAATGAAAAACATATCAGTATTTTATAGATTTATGCCATTTCGGCGTACGTCGGGGCAGTGAGTACCCCGCAGTTGTTGTCCTTCTGGGCCATCAGGATGTAGCCATCATTGCCCCAGTAATTGGACCACGAGTTCTTAACGAGCCAGTAGTCCTGGCCATTCATCGTACCGTAGCCCACTGCGAGTACAGCATGATCCAGATTTTCTTCGCCATTTCCACAGGCTGATTCGTAGAAAACTCCATGGGAGTAGAAGGAAAACGTCTTGTGGGCTGCGTCAATGGCAACTGAGACAGGCCCATGTTTGGCAATGGCAATCTTCAGAGCGTCAACACTTTGAGGTGTTACTTTGACGAATCCTGTCATCTTGGCTGTAAGTGTGACATTATCTATGTGACAGTATGCATCCTGACCGAGATAGCCTCCATAGTCCTCCTCCGTTGGCAGACCTCCATGTTTCATTACAAATGCGTAAGACCTGAAGTCCTCACCGCCATCACAACCGTTATTTCCGTATCCCCAGGAGCAGTCGATGAGTGCTTGCTGGGAGAGTCTCACTAATTTGTTGTACTTCAAGAAGTACGCGCCTTCGATAGCACCTGTCGTACCGAAACTCCAGCAGGAGCCGCAGACCGATTGATCTGGAATTGTCATACAAGACATTATAGCAATGAGGAGAGAAAAAATTGTTTATTGTTTTTGCAAACTATTGGTAATTGGAATTGTTGGAATAATTATATTTTTTACCTTTGACTGGAGTTACAGCCCCGTAGAGACGCCAGTCGAAACTGTCAGGAACATCTTTAATATCTTCTTGAATATCATGGGGGAAAGGCAAGCCTCCTTTATCCTGGACCCCAGTGTACTGTTTTCCCCTCAATGCCTGCAACTCTGTGTCTGTGCGATCAGCCAAGTGATTGACGTCCAGCTGGTACCCCAAATTGGCACGATTTGTTGAGTGAATTAGTCGCAAGTTCTGCCTGAAAATCTCCTTACGACGATGAGGTTCCTTGTAATCCACGGAGTAGTCCTTGTTGTGAGTCTTTCTGAAATGATCAAACTCGATGTCCACGTGCTCGTTGTCGTTGTGAATGAATTCGCGGATGGGATTGAAGGTCACTACGTGCCTGTTTCCAGGCCCTGGAAAGCTGCCACACGTCATATTGGCTTCGATCTTAAAAACATCAGCACTTGGAGTCTCAAATGAATACCAGTCATATTCGATATAATAATGATCGTAGTGGGATCCCAACAGAGTGTTGAATCCCCTCATCTCGTATCTGATGGGGATGGGCTCTTTGGCTCCAGTCATCGATTTCTTGTATCTGATCCACAGGGTGTACTTGTTGTTTTTCTCGCCGATTTTGTCAACTAGTCGCCATTTCTCGCTCATGAAGCCGTTAACCATCTCCTCGCCAATGCACTCCATGCCATGGGTGTCAGGGACAATCGTTTGAATTGCCACTGGTCCATCACTGCTACCCTCGACCTTCATACATCTTTCAGCGTTCAGCTCAGTGTCTGTTGTGACAGGGGCAAGTTTCAGCATTATACCGAACGCGCCCTGATCGGCAAGTTGAAAAGTCTTGACCATTCCTACAGAAGAAAAAATTGATCAAAATTATGAAAATTGTTTCCTTATTCTCTAATCAACTCCTGAATACATTTATTCTCATTTATTTTTGGCTTGGAATCAATTTTAAATAAATAAAAAAAGTATTGAGTATTCAAATACTTTTTCACAGTGTTTAAACAATCCTCAAAATTACCTCCATAATAGTCAATACGACTGGATTGACTCTGTGCATCATACCAAGCATAAAATGGCTCTCTGATCTCCGCATAGGGGATGTAAAGTGTTCCTTTAGCTACATATTGTTGACTGAATACTGGAGCCTCCTGATCTGCAGTGGTACTCCCTGAATAAAAAACCCATCATTACTATTACGAAGACTGCAATTGAAAATGTCAGACAAAAAGATTATATTTTGTAATACTCACCGAGGAAGAGGAATATTGCCAGAGCGTGGCACCACATCTTGGCGTTTATTATCTGTACAATAGTTTCAGTTGATTAGTTTTATAAATAACTGTTGAGATTATATTCTACACGTGATATTCTGAACAGATCGGCGACACATTGACCTCTGTAATAAATAGATAAATACTTCTACGACTGAACGTTTCGATTACTTTATTTACTCTTGACTTTTGTTCTCGTTGTATATTATAATACAATCCTTTAGGCACTAAAATATGTAGACTAAATGCAAAAAAATGAGAATTTTAGTTAATTCAGAGATTAATGTTTGGTTTACAAAAATGTCTGCAATAGGCGGGTGAGATTAATTAAGTAATACCGATATTTACGAAAAATACTTCAGAGAATTTAAGAGGGATATAGCAGTATTTATTCATGAGGAATTACTGACTACAATACTGAGCAGTCATAAAATACTTTTCCCTTTCTTAAATTACATCGATTGTTAAGTAGTTAAATCTTTTCGCTTCATCTCGATTTTTTAAAACTTCTATTCACAAAATTGGAAATGAATACCCACAGTGAATATTCGTATTACGAATAAAAGCACCCCAAATAATATAGTGTTTACCCTCTCACCATTTTCGACGGCTCCGTTCACCAGAAAGCCTCGAGCCTTAATAAAAATGTTGCGTCTTAAATAGTGACTCAGTGAATTATAAGAGCGGAGATATTTTTGATAGCATGAGGAACAGAGAATGACGCCAAAAGAGAATCTGTATATGTCCCCCACTGAAAACACAACTCAGCAATAATAATATGGCTGTGATGATTTGTTGGAGGGGTGAAAAGTTTTCTTACGTCTTGTTGGGGTTTCTTCGCTGGAGATCAGCTACTTCTCCAAGGTAAGACAGATTCTGGAGTTCTTCCTTTTTCTGTCTTGCTCGTGAGATTGCAGGTAATTGCAGGAGTGGGGGGTAATTAGTGGGGGAACTTTCAGCGAATGGAACAATGGAGTGACCACAGGGGAATGCCCAGTGTCTGCTTCTGTTTCACTCGCGGATTTGTTTTGCCATTTTCTGGGAAATGCATCAGCTGGCGCTCATACCGGCGTGCAGTGCGCGCGGCGCCGTTTTTGAATCCTGCGGTGATAAAGTACATGACGGTACATATGTACAAGTCAATGCGTTAGATATTACTTTCTTCAAATGTTTTTTTTTGTTTAAGGCCCGGATGGACTGTCTGGAAAAGATAATTTACTTCAAAATTGGGACTTCTAATTACTCCGTCAATTAATCGTTTTTTCCGACAATTGTTAACTAGCGGCCTAGTTGTTGACAACCGCTAGAACGCTAGCTAATAATTATTGAAAAAAACGATTAATTGCCAAAGTAATTAGGAATCCGAATTTCGGAGTAAATTATCTTTTCTAGATAATCTACCCGAGCCTTAAGGCCCGGATGGACTGTCTGGAAAAGATAATTTACTCCAAAATTGGGACTTCTAATTACTCCGTCAATTAATCGTTTTTTCC
>NW_011887745.1:923426-976057 GCF_000806365.1 Fopius arisanus | reverse complement strand
GCCTTAAGGCCCGGATGGACTGTCTGGAAAAGATAATTTACTCCAAAATTGGGACTTCTAATTACTCCGTCAATTAATCGTTTTTTCCGATAATTGTTAGCTAGCATTCTAGCGGTTGTCAACAACTAGGCCGCTAGCTAACAGTTATCGGAAAAAACAATTAATTGACGGAGTAATTAGAAGTCCCAATTTTGGAGTAAATTATCTTTTCCAGACAGTCCATCCGGGCCTTAAGCATTTCTGAATAATTGCAGGTCAGCTTGCATATGTGACTCGCTGTATATAAATGATGTATATAAATGATAATATGGGAATATTATTTACAAATAAACTATTTACAAAAATACAGCAAAAATAAATAAAATGATGTACTTTAGATTTTTTATAGAATATTTGCTGAGAAGGTTGTTTAAATTGATAAAAAAAACTGTCTGTCAATTATAATTCCTAAATGATGTCAAAATGTTCTGCTGCAATAATTATTATTATATATTATATTGTTTATAATAATGCTTATTTCATTTGGGAGTGGGAGTGGAGTCCCTGAGAACTCAAAAATCATTACATGACTCCGATCATTCGATGGAACGCTAAAAATAATTCAACAATAAATTCACTAAACAATCAAATAATTTTTATTAACTGCGTGCAACACCAAATGCTCGTAGCATTATCTAAATTCTATATTTGAAGTAGAAAAATTCTGGAGTCAACACCAGAGCTCTTCCCTCAGTTTTCTCGACTCCTCGTCGTAATTCCGGAGCCAGAAGCTGTGAGTTCTATCTCCATCAGTTCCTGGAAGGGCATTGGCTGGAATTGAAGCGAATGGAGAAATTATTCAACCAGTGATTATTAAAATTGATTAGATGAGATTACCTGCTTTGAGATGGGGCTCTGCATCAACGTAGACACGTTCTGCCAGAGATTTATCCCCTGTACTGTCTTCCACGAATTTTTTTATAAAACTGAGGTCGAAGCTTCCATTTCGGTACTGTATCATCAAATTTTAAATGAATATTCGTCTATATTCCGAGTAAATAATTTATGCGCATTCCATTTTTCAATTATCACTGCAGACTTACGTATCCATAACCAGTGTACAAACATAATGAGAAATCCTTCAATTTCCCACCATCCGGTGTTGTGCTTCTGATTAATGCCTTATCCTCTATGAAATCCATTTGAATGTAAATAAAAAACAAGATTAAATTCAATACCTAGATGAAACAATTTCATAAATAAATCGAAAGAAATAAATCGACCGGAATGGCGTGAGAAATATATTTTTTCTCCGATTCTCCAGAGGAATAATTCCCATTTATTCCAAATTCAATTTCAAATACGAGAATTATTTTAAACAATAGGATTATTATTAACCAAATGGCTTTTAATGAATTTCAATTAAGACTATTATCATTTCCAATGATTCCAAATATTATTATGACTATTTTTATTATTTATGTTATTATCTATATTATTATTAATATTATTATTATTCGCGATTGTTTATACCTTCACTGAGAGATCGTGCACATCGATCGACGACATCCTTCAGGATGACAGGAGTTGGAACACAGCTATCACCCTAAAAACAAAGATATAAAAATGATATTGATATTTTTTATTGAAATTGGAGGGATGACTTACCAAGTGATGAACTAATCCCCAAAGGGCAAAAATAAATAGCTGTCGCATTTTAATAAATTAATAAGGTATTGGCACAAAATTTTGTTCAGTATTGTTCAGTTGTACGATTTATCGGTGTTTGTACACAATGTGGAGCTGTCCCGTATTTTATACCCAATTCCTATCTACAGACACATTTTTTTATTATTTCCACGGGAATGCCGGAATGACAAATGTAACTGCAAAACACGTGTGTATGAATAATGAAAAAAATTCATACCTAAGCCCTTTCACTTCTGATTCAACGGTGAAAATCCATCGATAATCAGATAATTGGATTGAGCTGAACCGCCCCCATGATTATTTATCATATCGGAGTGTAATAATTTGAGATCTCAGTTGCTCCGGAAATATCAGTTCTAAAGAGTTGCAAAATGGCTGAGAGTTCACAGGGTTAATCGAGAATCATCTGGAAAACTTTCCAATCTAACCGGCCTGATCTATTTCATTACAACATTTATCAGAAAATCACACGACTGCTCAAACAATTGCGTAAGTACATAAAAACTCCATTCAAAGGCAATTGCATGAAAATCCAAATTGAGTAAAGTAATTAATCGTTAATTACGACTCTAAGCTCAAACATTTGATGAAAGCCTGAAATTTTCCTGAAACTTCAAGACTGATTTCCTTTTTTTAAATTTCTAAATTTTTTAGTGTCACCCCTAAAAATTGACACGTTCGTTATAAATAATTTTCACGAAACCAATTTTCTCATGATAATTTTAATTTTCAAATGCTTTATTACCTCATGTATTTCCACATTTATTTACAGTATTTTTAAAATGATATATTATTGCACTTCTGTATTAATTTTCTCAGTCACACCAAAACTTATTAGCGACTTCTCTGATTTCTGGTCTATAGCTTGTGAGATAGAAAGCGTAAGCCCTCTCAGCCTCATCCCCTTGAAGTTCATTAGCTGTTGCAGATAAGAACAAATTAATAATCTGAATGAGCGAATTATTTAATGAAAATTACCTTTTACAATGTCCTGCTTGGTCCGCGCAATGACACGATCTGCTACGTCGGTTCTTCCCTTGCTCTGTGTGAGAAAATTAACGACAAAGTCTACGTTGAAGGCTCCATCCTGGAACTGAATTAGAAATTAATTATTACTATGCATTATAACGTTAGTATTGATTAATTAATTTGTTGAATTTACATATCCGATGCCCTTGTAAAAACACAGTGCGAACTCCTTCAATTTTCCACCGTCTGGTTGATCTGCACCGATCAATGCTATATCCGCTGTGGAATTAATCAAAAATTCATCACTGAATTATTTAATAAAAGATCCTCTTAATGTTAAGTTAACAAAATTGTCTACATGATTTGTGTCATTGGCAATCGCTTCTATGAAGCCCACATTAAATCCCATAAAATTGTTCATCGATTGGGTTTTAATTGTAAAACTTAAAATATCCTCCGAGGAATCCCAAGCGTTTTTTTAATAATAATTGAATAATAAATAAAAATTGTGGAGTCTTAAGATGAATTTTATTACCTTCGGTGAGAGACGATGCACACTCGTTGGCAACATCCACGAACTTCTGAGGGAATATAGCGCAATCTTCAGCAGAGCTAGGGGTCTGAAGAGAGATTGTGAGAAAGATGAGATAATTCTGAATGGGGGAATTAATAGTGGAGCTTACCAGGAGCAGAAGGAACCCGAAGACACCGACGAGAAGAGATCTCTCAGGAACTGGGAGGAAAAACCGTCCGGATTTCATGTTGGTCAGAATTTTTTTTATTTTCAATTCCAAGGGTCTAGTCACTCTGGAGACAATCCCCAGGTAATCCATATTTTATACTGACTTCTATCCTCGTAACTTCGATGCTTTTACAACTTTTTAACCAATGAAAAAGAGCCGCATGTTCACTTCCGCATTATTTTTCAACGAAAATAGGATTTTAGCAGCGAAACAGTAAAGAACAACTCGATTTTTTCAAGAACGAATTACCAATGGAAAACAATTGGATATATGCCTTTATAAATTCACTATATAAACTATTCGAGTGAACAATTGATCATGATTTCAATTTATAATTATAATTATATTTTAGCGAACAGTGGAACAACTGCGAGATAATCATTAATTGTTTTTATGTAAAAATTCGGCTGTTGAGGATTTTTCATACAAATTTCATTGGATTATGAATTCAATACAAGAATATTCAAATCGTCAAATCGTCAAGTAAAAAAGAGTGAGTTGGACAATTTTTCTTCATCTTTTTTATGAATAAATATAATGAATGGTGAAAGAAGAATTAAGTGTTCAAATAAATTTGCGAGAAGTAATTGCGTAAAATCTTTGCAGAATTTCCATTAAATTTCCACATAATTTTCATGTCTGAAATAAATGAACTTGGCACTGAAAAATTCAAGTCGCAATAACTTTCGTACATTATTTCCCTCCGCGAATAATAACGGATAAGAAACTGCACTTCCTCACATGCTCTGGAATTTTTCCCTACGATTTTATGATTTTTACATGCAAAAAAATTATGAGTCATTTAAAATTTGAGATAATGACGTCGAAACACCTAACAGAAAGAAATATTTTATTGTGATGCACAGGCAACAACAATTTCTAAAATATATATAATATAATAATAGATGTGATTTGGATTTTAATTATTCCATGTAGAGGAGTCGAGTAATTGAATTATTATTCCTTCAGACTTGATTTCAGAATTTCCGTGAACAATTTATTCCCAGGTGAATTTTTTGTTTCGTATCCTGGGATTTCATTTTCACAAGTCTTCAACCAGCGTACGACATCTGGATATGAAGAGATCGGGACAAGAGCCTGAAACATTCGTCGATAATAATACGCCATAATTAAAGTGCTTTATGATTTTGTGAAGTTTAAAACATGAATAAAAATGCATATGTCTAAAAAATATCAGATGGACTCTATTTTCCTTTTAAAAAACCCGAAAATCACATCACAAGTCAGACATTCTCGTTTATAGAATAAGCCTGGACTACTAGTATTATTTTTAATAATTTTTAATGATTAATCATTTACGAAAATTAAACTACTTACATCTAAACTGCTCAACGTAGAAACACAACTGATATCCGCAAGTGTGAAGGACTCGCCGGCTAGCCATTTTTTTTTATTCAGAAATTTATTCATGAATTCATAAGCCTCTAGCACAAGTTTTCTTTTTTCCTCAGGAACTGAAGTTACACCATCTCGCAGTATTGGTTTCTATAATAAAATTAAAAAAATTATCAGTCCCACAATTCTGATACTTAGCACTAGGATTTTTAATGAGCTCTCTCTCAGGCAATAACTCACAGCTATTCCTCTCAAAAGTGCGAATAGTATTCCACTGTCGAAGTGCAGGCGTTGATCAACGATTGCTCTCTTCTTCAGGTCCTTGGGGTAAAGGGCATCATTTTTTCCATATTTTCCCGTCAAGTAGCAGATAATTGCATGGCTGTAATAATAAACAAAGTACAGCAACAATAAACCGTAGGATAATTTTGAAAAATTACTTGTTGCCCCGTAAAATTCAGAGTGTCAACTCCGACTCAAAAATTCGGAGTAGAAAAAAGATAGGATAAAAAAAGGAGTAGAGAGATGAAAGAAGAGCATCAATCAGTTCTAAAAAATTATAGAATCAATGCCCATCATCTCTCAAATTATAAAATAATGATTATGCAGTTTTTCCATCCTCTTGTAGAAATTTTTCTTCGGATTTCAGTTGTTATTTAATTTATTATTGCTGAATTATTGTGAAATTATACCTGTCCCAAATAATATCCCCGTTGTCATCCAATGTTGGTACAGTATGTTGTGGGTTGATCTGGATGAAAAGGAAAAATTAGATTACAATTTTCATTTGCATGCTTACATAGTAATAATTGTTTTACTTTCTTGAAGGGTTCATTGAATTGCTCTCTCGCGTCCAAATTGATCTCTCTTATCTCTAACTTCAAACCAATAGCTTCAGCTGTGAGAAGGACAGCGCGACAAGGTGGGCTGATATGAGTTGAATACAAAATTGGACGTGACATCGTTATCAAGTGATGATGATGTGCAGAATGTGAAATCGAAATCTAGCTGGATGAATTTTGTCACGAAGATTGTTTATCTAAAAAAATCCAAGTTATTATGACGAATTTTCAAATTTTCTCTTATATACGTGTCCAGTAAAAAAAACCGAAAAGATCAAGAACATAATTTTGAAAACCGTTTATTAGTTAAATTGATCAATAAATAGTCGACCAAATTTCTGATGATATCTGATTCTCGAAAAGAAGAACACGAAAATGGCCGACATGCGGAGGAAAATTTACTTCATGAATTCTCAGCTAAAGATAAAATAATAGATATGTATGTTAAACGGTTTAAAATCTTCGTTCATTTTATAAGATCAGAATGAGCCATCATCAGGCTGATCTGAAGAGGATAAATCATTTTAATAATCATTCAAAGATGCGAGGTGGAGACACCGCCATTCGGGAAGAGGTCGATTTAAACAAGATGGCGAATAATTCTTCAGAGGTTTCGTCTTCGTCGAAAATAATCCATTAAAAAAATTCTTTTCGATTCGATTACTTTGTTTGAGAATTCTTGAATATTTCCCCGCTTGTTTCAATCGTTAAAAACTGTAAATAGTATTTTTCACGCCTAGGACGGAGAAAGGGAATCTGACGAATGCGACTTTATAGTCCGAGCCGGAGAGAAGGATTATAACGCGCATGAGTCAGAATCACTTTTTTCGCCGTGGCTATGATGCTATTTTATGTCATTGTGGCCGAAAACGCGTTTTTATCTGAGCGGAGCGAGGCTAGACACGCGTTTTACCGGCCGCTATGACATAAAAGTGTAAAACTATCCCTTTAATAGTTAAAAAATGAATATTTTCCGTCTCACGTTTGAATCTCTCTGATGTATAAAACCAACTGTTGAGACTGGCGTAAACTTTCACCGGAGGTGATCAGTTTTACGAAAATATAGTCAGTATCTTTATGATACGCCGGCGCAGTGAATTTTCTGAGAAGAACCTATAAATAGTAACGTGCCAAGTAGAAGAGAGAGTTGTTATCATTTAACACATTCTTGCGCTTTGCTTATAGTGCATACAATTCGATTCGCTGATAAATACATAAAGTCTCAACCCTGACTGGCTACCGATAAGATTAAAATATTTTCATTCGCTTCATTTTCTCAATTAATTAATTACGCCTCTAGAATTTTAACTTGAGATTGAGGAAAATGAGGATTTTTTATTTTTTTTCAATTTTGGCAATTCACCAGATTCATACATCATCATCCACATCATTTATTTTCAAATAATAATCAAATTTCCTTTTTCGGACGAATTCCATCAGCGATTTACTATTCTCTAAAAATGCTGTAGTTTCTGTTTCTATTGTCTGCAAAAAATCATTAAAAACTTTATTATTTTTTCACGTAGAAGCAATAAAAATGACGTAACCAGTACCAGGAAAAAGCAAAAATAGTTGAAAATCCAAATGAAAATGTTAGAAAAAAATTCGAAATCATTGGGTCATGCAAAAAAAGAATTAAAACGAATGATCTTTCCTCATAAAGAATAAAAAAAAAGTATTTTCATTTATTCAGAAATTTCCATCGGTACATAATTTACATAAGTATCATAAGACTGTTCACAGCTATAATACGATACAAATAATCTCGACTGCAGTTCATTGAGATTTCTAGAGAAAACGGCATCAGGGGCTCTCGCAGACGACACCATATCACCACTCCAAGCTAGACTAAACTCACACTCTAAAAAATCGATGATTGATCGAGTGTCATTACGTGAAAAATCAAGATTAAACTTTCCACTCAAAATCATTGGAAGCGTCGACACATCTCCACCTCCATCGTCACCCCCTTCCAAAGAACCCAGAGTCCGATGGAGAAATCTGCTGACCCCATCAGCCGTCTGACCCGGGGTGATATACACCAGAGCATTAAGAATGGTCTGACCGTTATCCAGGATACATTCAGTTATGCAGATCTCGCCAACCTCGGAGGAATTAACACTCAAAGCTCTCACACGAAGTAAAGAGATGTCCATATATCCAGTGACAACAGAGACTCCATCCACCCTCTGCGAGACAAATGCCCTAGGGTCTCCCTCCAAAGGATCCTTAAACCTCACGACGCAATCGAAATTCGGAATATCGAGTTTCTCTTTCATTTCTTTATCATTCAACGTCTTTTCCCCCAAAAGGAAAATTGCTGTGCGTTGCACAATTCCATTCACACCTAAACAATTTCTTTGCTTCAAGCTCCTACAGTCGACTTTTAATCTCCACTTCCACAGGAACTCCAGAAGGGGTTGATGCATCATTACAGCACGATCCAGAGAAATCCCTCGAAAGCTGCGAGAGCTGACAGAATTGCCAATTTCATAGCGAAATGGATTCACCTCGTCAGTCGCGATAACATAAACTCTGTTAATACCCACAGCACGAGACAACATCGAATACAGAATGTGTCGTGAGTGCATATCGTTGTATTGATAGACGACGAAGTAGTCGTCTTCAGGGAAGAGTCTGAATGCGAGAGGGCTGAAACGTTCAGCTTCTTCTCGTGTGAAGACTCTAGACTCAAGAAAATCTAATTCAATCTGATTTAAACCTGCACCACAGTCGACTTTCATTACTGCTGAGAAGAAGATGCTGTTAGCTTTTTGGAAAACCTTGTGCAGCTCGTAAAACCTCAGTCCACTGTAGAGGCTACTTCCAGGTTTTCGTTTGTCCTGGTCAGTGGATCCCGTTGGTAACTGCCACAAATCACCAACCAGGACAACATCCATTCCTCCAAAAGCCTTCTCGAAGTTCCCAGTAGCTTCCTTCATCCTCGCCTCGATCTGCGCAAGGAGTTCCAGGCAGACGATGCTCACTTCGTCGATAACGATAACTTGAACAAATTGGAAAAGTGTGCGATATTGCTGTGCTACTTGGTCTGACAATGATAGGATCGTAGGGAGGGATATCTTCAGGGCCAGGTGAACAGCCTTTGTGTCATTGATCGTAGCTGTGGGCTTTCCTGTTGACACACAGGTTGAGTAGACGTTGCAGTGCCCTGAGGCATTTTTATAACGATTGTAGATCTCTATGAGAAGACGCAGAACGAAAGTTCTTCCTGACTTCACTGAGCACGTGAAGAATATCTCGAAGGGCGTGCGATTACCTGACATCAGGCTGCACACCACTTGCATCAGCAGAATTTTCTGGTAGTCGTTGGCCAATTCCATGAGCTCGTGAAACTGCAAATTTTGACAGAGGGTCTCGGGTGTCTCGATGATGGTGTGAGATTTGTCGATGGTCAGTCGTTTCAGGGGATTTTCCGAGGAAGTTTTCATGCCGTTATTATTATCTTCGGAGAACAATGGAGTTGGCAAAGATTGCTCTGCTATCAATCTTCGTAGCTCGTCTTTGTTGTCCTCGAACGTTATTTCGGAAGAAATACATGGGAATGAATCTGGAAACTCTTCTTTGTGATAATCCATCTCAGGGGAATCAGGAGAAATAGAATTCATTCGTCGATTTAATGATGATTCACTGGGAATTGATAATTCATTATCACTATACTCCATTGCTACAACCGTATGAAGGATTCCATTTGCTATTTCGTTTGATATTTCTTCGGGCTTCTGGAGGATGAAATTCCTGCAGTTGAGGTTGTCGGAGGGCATTAATTGGTCGTCAGTATCGATGTCTTGGGTGTTGTGCGATGATACTTGGAGATCATCAGATGGAAATCCTGTGGCTATCAATTTCCTCACCCCGTCCTTGTTATCTTCGATGAACAGTGGATTTACCAAGGATTGTTCAGCGATGAGCTTTTGAACTTCTTCTTTGTTGTCCTCAGAGGATATTTCAGGCGAATATAATTCCCACGAGGCTTCATCACTAATCTCCTCGAACTTTTGAATATGATCTTTACTATCTTCAAAAGACATTTCACTAGGAACAGATGTGAATGGATCTGAATGCACATTCAATTGATCGTCTATCCCTGGGTCTTCGGGAGAAATTAACTCTGATGGAATCACAGTGACTGAATTAACTCTTCGACTCGATGATTGTCTGCAGGTCGAGCACACGATGTTGTCCTTACGTTTCTGCCTTTGCAAAAGAGAACGAAGGAGTCGTCCCTGGGTATCTCCATTATCCTCATCATTGTGAAACCACAATCTTCCGCAGTAGAAGCACTTGGGACTGGAGATTTTGCATTTTGCATTTTTTTTCAGGCGTTTTTCTGAGCCTTTCGAGGTACTAGAGCTGTCTTGATATTTCTACGCGATAATTTCGTTGAATTTCTCGTTGATGGTCCTGGTGACTCCTCGTCCATCGGTTCCTGCTTCATTTCTCGATTTTCAGGTATGAAAATACAGTTCATTTCGATCGCTTTTTTCATCTCCCGTCTGGCCCTGTGACTCCGTGATCGCTCTGTTGAAGTCAGTGGCTTTTTCTTTGCATTCGCAGGCTTTCTAGCTCTTACCCTGGCTCGATACTCTCTAGCTCTTTGTGTGGATGACTTCGCCATTTTCATGAGAGCTGAACAATTATAATAAACACTGAATTAATCAAAACAATCTTTTGTTTAATTACCGTGCATTATGAGGATTAAAAAATTCGTTCTGGCAATTATTCAGTTGCCATCGATTTCTGATCATTAAAATTTTGAATTGTAGCCAACTGTACATTAATTCTCCGTAGTTCAGGAAAATCCTTCCTGTTGTGAGATCCAAATAGTTAAATAAATATTGCAATCCATTTCATATTGTCAGACATCAAACAATCCATAACAATTGAATCATCACCCAATTAAATTCCAAAGCACAATTCAGACTGTTTCAATCTCTCAAACTTCGTCTCAATTTCGATAAAACCTCGCAGTAAACACAATTGCACAAATGTCCCCGTCGATGTCCATTGTTTGTTGTTTTGTTTTCAAAGACACAAATTATCTCCCAAGTCCTTAAAATTGTCCTTTCTAAATCCATCAATTCAGGACAATTTCTGTTAAAGACTTTCAGTCATAATTTATCGAGTCTCGTTAGTCTCGAATTACTCTTACATATTAACCACTAAAGAGGTGTCCCTTCGAATCGCTCGTGATTATCCGAATCAATTAAACAACGAACAGGTGTCTTTTACGAAAATGTAAACAATAACAACCCGACGCCATGACACATAAATCTGGATTACCGATTGAGTAACAAAAAAGCTTCACGAGATGTCACACGTCGCCCTTTCCCTCAATAAAAGAGTAAGAGACAAAAAAAACAAAAAAAAAATGGACAATTCTTCCTCCGATTCTTCTCGGTAACACTTCTATAATTCGTGATTGATATAAATTAATTTTTAATAGTTGATTTGGGGTAGTGAGTGTAGTTAGATAATAAATAAAAAGTGAATAAAAGGGACAATAGTATATAGAGAAGATAAACGCTAGAATGAATTCCCAGACCTCTCGATGACAAATCCACACAAATTCACATGTGCAAACAATGGAGTGACAAAAGCCCAATAAACAATTGAGCAATGTCAAGATGACTGAGGATAAACATGAGAGACATTGTTTCTGTTGATCATTGTGTCGTGGATAATTGGAGTCTTCAATGTTGCCCTAATAATATCGACGAATTTTGAAACATTATGATTGATTGGTGGTGATTCAACGAATTTTTTCTGATGGTATCGGTTTAATGAGTGACCTTTATTGACTCCATCTTACTTCATGGAGATAACAACAGATGAAATGATACGATCATTGCGAAAAAAACAGTCTTGATTGTCAATTGGTTGTGATGCACTGGATATGTCGCATTTGGTGAGTGTGTCTTTCATAATGTTAGCCCTCAACAAGTGACAATGTGCCAATTGTTACTTTAAATTGAGTCAATTTATTTGCCCTGAGTTATTCTTTCTTCTTTTAGTCTTATAAACTCCGTCGTGTCCAGCAGTTCTGGTTTTGTTTTCATTGTGACACATTGGGGAGAAAGTTTTTTAGTTATTAAAGCGGGAGTATCTTGCGTTAATTATTTATTTTTAATTTAACTAATTGTTTTACTGAATTGATGTTTCAAGATGCAGAAAGGATGGGTTGCGTCAACAGTCGGGCTGACATCAATGATCTCCATCCAAATATATTTCAAGTGATGAATGTCGATGACTTAGGGAATTTAATAACTCCCGGTAGATTAGAAGTTACGGAATCTGATATTGTACTTTATCAACGAGGCAGACAGGCTGTCAAGTGGCCCTTGAGATGCCTCAGACGATATGGATATGATTCCGAGATATTTACTTTTGAATCTGGCAGGAGGTGCTCCACTGGGCCTGGTATATATGCATTTAAATGTCGAAGGGCTGATCAACTGTTTAATCTCGTGCAAACCAATATTCAGGTAAAATTCTCATAAGATCAATATTACAAATCAATTGCAAAATTACTCAATTTTTCCCTTTAAATACTCCCAAATGAAAAAACTAGAATAAAAATTAATTGAAACCGATAAATAATCATTTGAAAATTTTCAGGATTGCAACAACAGCGGAGAGGACGCAATATCCCGTGACTTATCGATGCCCTTGCATACCGGTCCAACGATAACCCGAATGACAATACCAAGCGAGGGAAATTACCTCGACCCAACGCCAATTCGTCCAAGCTCACGAATAAGCATGGCAACCCGTTTTCCCCATAGCCAGCAAAATGGTTTCGGTCGGCTTGGAAGTGTTGGCAGCAGCAGTGGTCCAATATCCCCACAGGGTACAATGGGCTCCCCCTCCCCACCCCCATTGTCACCAATGACACTGCCACCACCTCCTCCACCCCCAACAACAACCACCACCCAGTCCCTGAAGCCCTCATTATCCCATCCCCCAAGCCAATCAGCCCTGTACGTTAACGAAGAGATGTTATCAGCAATCACCATGGAACTCGAGCACAATAACAACAAGAGCCTAAGAAGAACAATGCAAAGATCTTATACAATGAGCAGTACCACCTCCAGCAGTGGATTGATATCAGAATCAATTGGCATAACAAGTCAATCCACCCAGGAGTATCACAATCGACCTCCACCACTTCCCAACGTATCATCCTACATGAATATCGATATAAGCAGCGATGCAAGTCCACTGTCACCGTCCCACAGTATTTCTATATCAACACCATTGAAAGAGGACACTTCTGAGACAGAGACTGGTAATGTCGGTCATGCCTACATGAACATCAGTCCAGGTATCGATAATGTCAGTGACACTCTTCACATCAACAGATCTAGACCCACTCTCACAGCATTGTCAACACCCACTCATTTACCACCTCAACAATCTGATAATTATCCCTGGGATGATCGTGATAACTCTCGTCACTGCTACGAAAATCTCGAGCCTGGGGAGATCGATGGACTGCGAATGAAGGTATCGGTTAATTCTGATAAGTCGTCGTTACCACCGACAACTCCTCCTGGGGAGATCATCAAGGAAGTTAATTATGCCGTCCTGGATCTCGATAAGAATAATGTCTCTGTCATGGTGACTGGGGAGAACGCTGGCTCGATCATTCTCCCTTCACCACCGGAGTCCCCGAGTAAAATGGGTAAGGGGTATGCCACTATTGATTTTAATAAGACAGCTGCTCTGTCCCATTCTGTTAATCCTAATGGGGTTAATGATAATGAGGGATCGAGAAAGACGAGGCATAATTCGACGATCAATGATCTTGCTGCACCGAGACAGAGTTCATCCATCAGTGAGTGAGATTTTTTTGCTTTCCTGGAGTTTGGAGGTGAGTGGATCTCAAGTTAGTTGTCAAAGAGTCAAATGGTCAAGAGTCACAGTTAATTCAGATAACACACTATTATTTCTAGATCATCTCTAAATATTTCTGAGTCTAAGGAAGATTACTAATTTTTGTTACGGATCTTTTTATTGCTCTCGTTTTACTCTGCAGAAGAAATCTTAAGAATAATTTTGGTATGTCTTTTAGATCCAGAGATATTTCTCGATAATTACTAAGGAACAAGTCGACTTGTTATCCTTTACCTGATTACTACTGAATTTATTTGTTTCTCGAGGGGTAAAATTAATGGTAATTGTTGGATCGTGTTGAGGGGAATTTAATGGTGGATTTATTGATGGATCCTGCATTTAGGGTGATGGGATGATGCATGTGCCTGTAGTACTGCGGTACAATTCAATGTTCTCTCGTATTGTCTGGGACAATTTTGAGGGAGATTAATGTAAAGTACATTTTGGATGAGATTTTATACTACGAGGCCTATCTGTGTAGAATTTATTGTGAGCCAGGAGAGCTGGCTTGGCATCATTAGTAGCTTTTAGTGTTGATTGTATTGGGTATTTTGTGATGAGTGGCGAAGCTCTTGAGGTACTCCCAATACCTCTGGCATCACGCATCTAAAGGATTAAAATTGTGTATACATGTTGCAATGACTATTGATGAAAATTATTAACGACAAAGCTAAATGTAGATCATAGGTAACTGCGTATGAGCTTTAATGTACAACTGATATCACGTACCTAATTAAGAGAACTTGCCAAACTTTCGGAGAAGTTTGAAACTGATACTTGATCGACAAATGCCAAAGAACGATCGAGACGTGAAATATTTCGTACTGGAATTAATAAATTTTGCAGCGATATAAAATATCATGTAGTATTATATCGTCAATGGAAAGTATATGGTGAAAATTGTCTTGTCACTTTATCGTTTTTGTTGTTTTATTTCGATCAGTTGATAGATCTCTCGTGAAAACTGAAACATAGAAATCAATTCTTACAAATCTGAAGGTCCATCAATTTTTTACGTTGAGGGGGAGATTATCTTGAATTACGCAGATGATTGCTCAGTAACTGGGCTGTCATGCCTGGAGAACGAAGTTAACGAATTCGTAAAGTAAATTGTAACGATGCATCGATGAAAAATACCCTCACCAATATTCACAAAATGTACGTTTTTTGGAAAATATTTTGAGAAGCCATTATGCAGCTAGAAGCACAAGAATAAAAATACTCATTAATCATTAAGATGAAGAATAGTGCGAATTTGGAAGGACAGGGGACCTATTCTAAGTGAACAAAATAGTTTTTTCATCTTTATTAAACAGAAGATTGTTTAAATAAAGAAAAATAATTCAAACTTTGATTTTTTTTGGATTATAAATGAAAAGATAAGAATTTCCATCGGAAGAATAACTAAAAAATAAATTGACTTTTATATTTTTTCGGGGAAAATTTCGCGTGGAAAAATGGATGAAGATATTAAAAATATTCGATGTTTTTTTTAATACAAATATTTTTTTAAAATGTCGATATAGTAACAATCAGATGAGGTTTCAACACTTGGAAAAAATTCTGAATGAATTCATTTAATCCCATCAATTTCTTTGAATAGATCCCATGGACTCTCGAGCGTCACAACCATGACAGTATTAATGTCACAGAAAATTCATAAATACTAGTCTATCTGCCTTATAAATAGTGGAGTCGAAGAGAGTACGATGGCTCAATAATTTGGAAGAAAGAAATCACTATCATTTATTTTTCATTACTAGATGTTAAGAATATTTGGATAGATAAATATTGTACAGGAGCAGTCGATAAATTCTTCGCTAGACAGAAAAAAGTAAAACATTAGAGACGATGGATATGAAAGCAATTGGCGAAATGTCACGACGTCGCAGTGAGGAGAGAATTTAAAAAATTTGTAAATATTTGTGTTATGCAACAGTGTATTTTGTATTGGGCAAAAAAAAAATATATAATAATCTGCGCAATAATGCAGTTACTGTATCCAATGGCTGTGAAACGTCATTTGCCACGAATGTTGAGCTCCGGTGAGAACGAAATATTTATGAGAATAATGAGAGAGAAGGAGTGCAAAGATGTAATTAATTTAAAGTGACCTAAAATATTGCATCGCGGAATTTAGGAGTAACGAGAAATTGTAATAAAATTACGTGCACGTGAAATAAAATCAGTTAACATAGAAATGATTATTAAATGATCATTAAATGGTCATTAAATGATTATTGAATGATTATTAAATGATTATTAAATGATTATTAAATAATTATTAAATGATTGTTGAATGATTATTAGGACACAATGTAGGAGAGAAATGCGGAAAGAATTTTATTTTTCTATGAGGAATGAAGCTTCCTATCGAACAGACAAAAAATCACAAGTTATCATGCAGATAATTGATTCATAATCACGGGAATGCTATCGATCGCATGCAGCTACGTAAATAGAAGAATAGAGGAGAATAGGAACTAATAATATCGAGTGAAACACAATATGCAATGATTGTATGTGCTCTTTACTGTCGTTATGCAGACGTTATTCATAGAGGATGCCAAGTTGTATTTTAATAATGTGGAGATTGCGCTGGATTAATTGAAGAGGGCAACTAAACTTGTAATACGATATAGTGTAATATTATTTTATACATGATTAACTGTACATAAGTCACCAAAGAAAACCGAGACACTATCATTTTGGTTTGTGCCTCAGTTCGAAGTCGTACGTATATCAAATATATGGAAATGTTATCTCAATGGTTTTCCTCTTTTCTTATTGAAAAAATCGCAGTGATGTGTATTGGTTCAAAGAAGATATCTTTTTTGATGTTTCATGATTCAATCATAAAATTTTATTCATTCAACTTTTACAAAAATGACATAATTATTATTCAGATAGAACAATTCGAAATTAATAATTAATAATTCATTTGAGAACTGTACAAATTTAATCAAACAATAACATTCATAGCAACATTTGGAATACGATTAACAAGAGAAAATATAGCCAAAGTTATCCTGACATCCTTGGATATCCTGAAATCTCGAGCTCTTGTTCTTTTTAACTGAATTATTCTGAACATGAAAAAAAATCGGAAACTACAAGTAAGATATCAGAGACAATTCCTGATCCATTGAGAGAAGAAATTTTATTCGACTTTCACACTGAGAGAAAATCAGAGAAAACTACTTGATTTCCAAAAAAGACATGATCCTGTCATTCACTAATTTCCTCTTCAATTCTAAAAATAAAAGTTCATGCAATTCACCAAATTTGCAACCTGGGGATTATTCTCTCAGTGTAGAACCAGTGATCAGAAATATTCTCCTGATGTGAAACTTTCTTCTCGCACATGTGGATCATCGATAGCGATATCTGGAGACACTGATATGTATCGATATCAAAATATTCATCCATCGTACGATTGAAGAGCCTCTCAGGTGTGATTCTCACTCCTTCTGGTTCTCTCCTGATCGATAATAACCGATATATCGAGGTGACGATGGTGTATAGATCCATCGATACACGTGAGATCAGCTCCAGAATCGATGAGTACTCTAACAGTATCGATAAATCCACTTTCGGCAGCCACCTGGAGTGCTGTAAGGCCCTCGTCATTTGTCACCTCCAGCTGGACAAGACTCGATGTCATCAGCAAGGAGACCACCTGGTGGAAACCCCTAGCTGCTGCCAGGTGAACTGGTGTATTGCCACCTGCGTCCTGAGTTCTCGGGTTTTCGTTTAGCTTTAATAATTTCTCCACTGTCTCTGGATAATTTTTTCTCGAGGCAATGTGCAGAGGAGTTTCTCCGTATCGAGACGTCAAACCAGTTGGTGTGTGAGGTATCAAGAGATCCGCTGTATTCAAGGCACCAAATTCGAGGGCCTCGTGCAGAGGAGTCTCTCCACGGTCGTTTTTTAGTAACGGGTCACCCCCTGCCGAGAGCAGGACTTGAATCACAGACGCAATTTCGGGTCTACAGTTATCTGTGAATAAATCATTACTCGGGGTCAAAGTAATTTTTACGGTGTATATTCATTTTATTTATTTTATCATCAATAATCAGTAACACTGAATACCAATTCCTAATTATTACTCATAATTATTACTGAGATTTATTGATGAGTCCATAAAGATTGTGGTTTTTTTAATTAAAAAATAATTGGAGATTATTTAAAAAAATCATTGATTATGATTTGATTAGGATTGATGAATTGAAAAGAATTCGATGAAAATTAGGGAATATTTATTTTTCTTTGGTATTTTTGTCTTACCAAAGGTTACTGAAGATGCTAATATGTGCAGAGCATTTCTCCCCTGGTGATCTTTTTCGTTGACGGCCCCAGCCTTTGCCAAAAGGCTGAGGGTCTCGAGGGCCTCTTGAAACTCCACTTGAGGGACTCTCGATGAATACGCGTGTGCCAATTGACGGGTCAACATGTGGAGGGCTGTCAATCCACCCCCGGCCTCTTTGACACCCGGTGAACAGCCGTGTTTCAGTAGCTCCTCCACGAATTTACGAGCCTTGAATGGACCACGATTTATTATCGCACGGTGAAGTGCTGTCTCACCTCTTGGGGAACGGGCACCCGGATTGCAGCCCTTTGCGAGTAAAACTCTTCAAATGGAAAAATAATCGTTATAAATTCACTTTATGTTAATTCACAAGATTTAATAGCGGATTAGAATAATCAATTGAAATAATTTCGAAATAATCAACTGGAGTTATACATTTTTTTTATAAATGATTATAATAATATTATTCAAGGTCTCCGAAATATCTTTGTCTTCAGCTAAAAATCGGTTTCTGATAACGTTTTGAATACCGATACATCAAATAATCAAATTCAATTAAATAAATTCCTTCAAACCAAACAATTCCTGAGGCACTTACGAAATAATCAATTCGTAATCAACAAATTCGATCATTCAAAAACATTCTTTATTTTGATTACTGCATATCGAAAAGAAAACAAAATTCACAACTACCGCTTCGACAAGAAATCCTCTTCAAGAAAACAAGCACGCACGTTTTTCGGCATATTAACTAATGAATACAACAATAATTATTAAAAATTCATGACATAATTAAATATTCCCGCGCAATTCAATCAAAAATCATGAAAATTCAGATTTTCTCAAAAAAAAAATTGGTCTACATCTCATGAGTAAAAACAAAAATGCAAATAAATTAAATAAATTAATGTAAACAGCAATTAAATAGTATTTGCTTCGAATAAACAATTAATTACGAATGAAGTGTCAATTAAGATAAAAATTCCATTAAAAATTGATAATTTCGATTATTCCATCCGCCCAACAATTAAATCATCAATTAAAACCAATAAAACACCGAAAATAAAACCCATGAGGATGTCCCCGAGACATGTTGGTGACTGAAATTGACGAGCCAATAAGAAAGCGACATAAATAATCCATCAATTACCTCAAAACCTCGTAACAATGATTGGTAGCAGCCACAAGTAGCGGTGGATCCCCCGAAACATTCCAATTGGGCTCATCAACATCAACAATAGCCCCTTCCCCCAGGAGTTCATCAACTTTTTCACTATCGCCAATTCTCACAGCCTCATAAAACCTCGCAGAGTCATCAGCTTCCCAGCCCTCATCAACGCTCCCACCCTCAGCACCAACACCATCACTAGCACATAAACCTGAAAACCTCCCCAGCCCCCCCAGCCCCCCACACTTGATATCCCCCTCATTTCCCGGTGAATTGTAACCAGATGACTCGTTCAACTCATTTGACTCGTCACTCCCTAAACTCGCTGATGAAGCAGCACTCGCTGTTTCATAGTTGCATTCACTCTCATCCCACGTGGAAACCCTTTTTCCATTTTTACCCCTATTCACCACCCCCTTCACCTCAAAATCCCCCAAATTCACCAGACCAGCCTCATCCGGACCCCCAATCACTCTCGTATCACTCGTGACACTAATTCCACTCATAATGAACAAACTTCTTCAACTTCTTCAACTTCTTCCACTCCTTCAAATTAATCTCCAAATAAAACTAATAATTAACAATTACCCAATTAATTGAACCGAGATAATTAATTTCAGGAATAATTTCAGGGATGATTACAGGGATAATGGATAATCTAATGGAGTTACGAATTTTAAAAGAATTTCTTTCTCAGCGAAATTTTTTAATGTTCGAAATGATTTTGATACGCCGTAATGTACGCACTGCAGAATGCCTCAGGGAGAAATGAAAATGAAGTTCAGGGGAGCAACTAATGTGGTTCCCACACGAAACAATTTGTCACACGTGCACAAAATGAAAACAGAGACTGCCAGTGATATGACACCGAGACTCGAGGTTGTTACGTATATAGAGCAACAGGTGTACGTGATTCAAGTGATAAAAATGCTTTAGTAACTAGTTGGTACACTTGTAAATCGAAAAGCCGCTCCACGGTGTGTGCACAGCTCTCTGATGCCCAGACTCTTTCAGTTCTCACTCCGCACATTTTTATCCCCTCTCCAGTTTGAGTTGTCCACCACCGAAGAGACAGAAAAGACGAAAAAGCCATGCAGAAGAGGCAGTGGCGTCGACTGCACTCGTTTATCCAGAAAATTTCAGGGGAGAAATTGCTGATCAATTTATGGCTGCGGTGGTGCTGTTTTTCTTTTCTATTCCTGGACATTCTGTTTCTCTTTTAAAATGGATGTTATTTACTTTTTTTTACTCTCTTTATCACTCAGCCTCGGGGAGGTTTTTTTTACCTGGGGTGACCCTTCAATTGTTGATCCCAAGGATTTTTACCTGATCTTCCAGGCAAGTGAAACCCCGCGTTCTTCAGAATTCCACGGTCATTGGTTTTCAGGTTCATTGAACACCAGGATTTCGAGAGATACATCTTAGTCTAGGGGAAGTCTGAACGGAATATTTAGGGATTTATTATGAAATGAAATTGAGTAGAACTTCTGGATTCTTGTCAAAAGTTGTTTATTGAACTTCAATTACAGTTGTTAAAGTTTAATTAATTGGATCTCGTGTTCAACAACAAACTCCCAACGTCGTTACAATGACAAAGATTACAATTCGTGAATTGAAAGAGGGAATTATAAAGGAATTGATGAAAATTAGAGGTAAGTCTGTATTTCAAGCCTTGAAAACCATACGAGAACGAGAACTAAATTTCTTAGTGAAAATGCGTCTTCAATTGTTGAGTGAGACCTTATGAGCCTCCGTTGCGATCGCCGTTCATTGATTTCCTAGAGAACATTTATTTTTATCAGTCCTTTTGTTTTTTATTATTAAACTGAAAAATCTAGCTGAAACTAAAAACATGTCGAGAATGTTTACCAAATACTGTCGATATTTTTCGAAAAATTCTTGAGCTACAAAAAAAATTATCATTTTTTCCCCAATTCATAAAGGTTTTTACTTATATTATTTTCCTCTTCACCAGTAACTTGTTTTGTAAAATCTCAAAAAGGGATTTTTTTTCTTTTTACTTCAAAAATTAATGGAAGTTTAGTTTAAAAACTTTTCCACGCAAATTCATTTAAAACAAAGAAAACCTATTGAATATTTTTATCAGCCTTTGGCCATTCAACGATTAAATCCAAAACAGTCATGCAACGGCGCAATAACTACAGACTAATCAGTATAACGATTCCAAATGAGTTCACTACTTGGAAAAATAATATTATCGAGAAATTACGTGACAGTTCGGCAAACGTGAGACGATGTCTCATTTCATAAAAAATTGAAGAACTGATTTCATTTTCTACTCAAATTTTTATTATCACAGGTATTCCGCAAGGTGAAATAAAAATAGCGTTGAGGAGAAATAAAAATTCTTTAGTTCCGAAATGTTTTTATGAAATGAAACTTCTCCCTAAGTAATTCTTAGTGATAAATGTTTTCCTTCGTGTAATGAGCTGAAGTCAAATGACTCAGTCTAAGGGCGTACATCATTAGTCACTAATGATTAGTGTTTACCTGCTGCGAGATCTGGATGCTGATCTTGACCTCGTGCGTCGAGGACTACGATCCTTTGAATCGGATCTTCCCTTGCTGCGTGATCTTCCACGCCTGTCATTACCACTTCTGCTGCGTGAACGACTGCGCGATGATGATCGTGAACGCTTGTTGCTACGTGATCTTGATCGTGATCTTGAATAAGACCTAAAATTTGGTTAATAAATGATGAAGAAAATGAGCTGTGAGTTATAATCAATGATCGAGCAAAAAAGTAAATCCACAAAGAGCGGAGATCGATGCCACCATAATTCAAAATCAAACAAATCAATCACTTAAATCTCAATTATTTTCCTCGATCATTGATGCACTCCACGGCTTAAATTCACATAATCAACAAATTATCATCTTTTTCTTTATCAGCTGCAAAACAAGGAGACAGAATTTTACAGCATTAAACAAAAGAGAAAATAAAAATACAAACATTATCTTGGGATGATAAATTATCAATGTTCAAGAAATTATGAATTTTGAATTACTCAATTATTCAGTTAAATTCTCTCTGATCAAGACAATTTTATTAATATAAAAATAAATTCTTACTTATGTTACAGTAAATACTGACGTATACAGATATATACCTTCGATAAATATCTGTATACCCATTTTTACCGATTCAATTGCTTTATTGATCTTACTATTAAATCGCAGGTGAGAGCTGAGCGTACACACACGCAGTGTCAAATACGTGGGCCAGAACGTACTAGTGAGAAGATCTAGACGAGGTGTCATTTTATGCAGATGAAATCACGCGAGGGTCTCGCGAGATGAACACAGTTGACGCAGAGTGGCTAGATGGGGCCTATCGACGACGACGATGACGACTAAATACTGTTTTGTTTTTTTTTTTAGCTTTTTTTCTTTCATTTTCGTTTGAGATTCGAACAATTATGGAAACTAAGAGATAATTCGTCCCCCACTGGCTGGTGGTATCTCGAAGTGCGCCGAAGTAGACGTGTTTGCACTAGCCACCCCCCGTCTCGCCGGTGTATATTCGTTTTTTCACCCATATTTGGTATTCAGGGACGACGGGCGTGCAGAAGGAATACCCAAAAGTAGGTGCTCTACGCTGACAACTACGCAGTGTGTGTGTGTTTTGGAATGTTTTTAATTGTTTTTTTTTTTTTCAAGAAATGATTTTTCGATCGACTGAAGTTGCCCTTAGGCATTCTCGCGGATTATTGGCAGGCTGATTCAACGCTTCTACGCATGAGCTGTTTCACACAATGCGTATTTTTGAATTAATGGTTTTTGGTTTTTTTGTTTTTTTTTTTGTTTAATTTCCACACTGTCAGCTGGATCTCCTATAAATAACGTTGGGATGATTACATCTGTAATATTTACCCTGTAATCATTGACTGTTTTTTGTCTGTTGTGGGTTAAGGATGTTTATACTTATGCCTGAGGTTTGGAAAATTGTTGGGGTATCAATTCGTTTTTTTTTTTTTCGTGATTTTGATTCGTTATTGCGGAATCAATGGACTGCAATTATTCTGCCTCGTCACTCATCAAGAAATATAAAAGATCTGAATAAATTTTCCTTTAAAAAAATTGCAATTTCAATTCAAGGAAGATTAAACCCACAGGACTCTGAATTCCCTGGAGCCCTGATTACACTTCTCTCCATCAATAACTCCCGAATCCCCCGAACAACCCCAGAAATTGCCTGATAACCCCCACCCCCCAAAAAAGTCGTACAATCACGCAAGTAATGCCTCCCCTCCCCCAAGCAATCGATCCCCCGCCCCAAAGCCTCGAGCTGAAAAACCGTATAAACATCCTTAATTATCCCCCCAAGTGTCACAAAATGACCAATAAATTGTCCACACATAATAGTCCACATAACAGAGCAAAACAGTGAGAAATTGAAATTGAAATAATAGCATCAACAATAATAATAATGAATAAAAATGTGAAACAATGTAATATCAATATGAGAATATAATGAAGAGTTGATGAAATAAAAATGAGAAAAAGAGGCAAGTCAAACGAATGAATTACCTGCGTTTGCGTCCTCCCCTGTGCCTGGGACAGTCCCTGGCATAGTGTCCACGCTCACCACACTCATAGCAACGATCCTCAGGATGGAAAGGTCTACCACCAGCTCCACCACGTCTGGAACCACCACCACGATCCCTCAGACGTTTACCATTGGAGTGCTCGACCCTAGCTCTTCTTCCACAAATTGTTCTTCCATCCAAGCCCCTAACGGCGTCATCGGCGTCACGCGCGTCCTCAAACTCGACGAATGCAAAACCCGGTGGATTTCTAGCCACCCAAACATTCCTCAGGGGTCCGTAGTATGAAAATGCATCTTCGAGATCTTGCTTCGTAGCACTGCTGCCGAGATCCCCGACATAGATCTTACAATCGGACGGATAGCGTGACATCTGCAATGTTGAAGGAAATAATTATTCAACTTTTTATGGGGTGGATATTATCGAGGCGGCTTAACCACGCCGCACTCACCGTATTCCATTAACTCACCGTACTCATGTTTTATTGAAGTGAAAAGTCGTTAAAATCCTCTCCACATTCGTTAAAATGTACCACCGATGCTCCCACCCTGTGAGAGACACTATTCCCTCGATTTGCTGATTCTTATTCTCTTTTTTTTTCTCTTTCACCAGCAAAATCAATGCTTTCCTTGTGTTTCCACCCGAGTCCGTCCACAAAATGGTGGATCTAGGCTTTGGGTGTTTATTGAGTTGTCGCGAATATGATTTTCAGCCACTAGTTGGCGTCTGGCTCATTCTCATTGGCTCTCAAACCGATATTCCATGGATTTTGACCAATGGCGGGATCGCTTAAAGCACTTCGGGTTCTCTTCGTAATTCCTCAGTTTTTCGCTATAATGGGTACTCATTGGGCCGTTGTCGTTACCGGTATTCAAAATCTATCGACTCTTTGTAGCGAATTGGATCGCATTGGTTGGTATCGATACTCCAATGTAGACCTCATGCAATGGAAATATTTTTTATTTTAATCAACCAAATTACTAAAAAAAGCCTCCGAGTGGTGATTCTTCAGCTTTCAGCATTATTATATATAATTGTGGATTTTATTTTTCATTCAACCGAATTTTAGAGAACCAATAAAGAACGATTTCCTCACAATCGATTGTCCCAATTTTTATGATTTTTCAACTTCTTTTATCTTTCAAAAATGACGCATTTGAGTCCCAATAATTTAGGTAAATGAATCAAAAAATTCTGGAAGTCAACTTTTCAACTAAAAAATTAAATTTATGTTTAATGGTTTTTTTCGTTCAGTAATTGTTCTCCCAGAAATCGAAAATCAGCGGGAAAAATATCGATAGGAGGAAGGATCGATACTGAACCAGGAAATGCAAGTTGATCTCGATGGTTCAGAGGGAGTGATAATGGAGTGATTGAGACTCTTTGGAGGGGTTTATCGAGGAATTCGAAAATTCCACAGTTGGAGGTTATGATTCGCCTGATGATAACACGGGGCTGGACCGAGGTTAAAACATTTCACTGACGTGCAATCGTCTGTATTCGTTCGATGCAACATAACAAACAAAAAAATGTTGAGAATTACGTCGTCCAATCTGTCAATTGACAACCCTATTCACCACACAAGGAGTCCTCAAAAGTGAGCAGATCCAACTCGAGTTCATTAATCATAAGAAATCATGAAGAATTTCCAGTCGATTAGATTCAATTAATTACTCAATCAACCCACTGATTCGTAAAATGTCTGAAGCTCTGACAATTGGTGTTTACCGTCTGCCAAGAAACATCAGGTTAGAACAGGTTTCAATAATTTCGAATATTCCATCATGATCCAGAGAGCCAGACTCCCTTGAAAATCCAACGACTCAACTTCAGGAGATATCCGAGGCAATAGTATGAACCTGCAATGGCACCTCCTCCTGGTGTTCCTCATCTCCATGGGCTTCCCCACCTCCCAGGATCATCAGCCCCTTCCCCAGGACACTCAAGATCTCTGCAACACCACCGAAAGCCCTCCACCCACATTAAAAATTCAATTCACTTCAAAAATCGTTAAAAACGAGTACATAGTGGCCTTCAAGGGTTACTACAAGCGAAACACTCGTCAGAGTTACATCGGGGCAGCTCTCAACTCGTCAGGTGTCACCAACTGGAGAATTCTCTCTCGTGAGAATCCAGCGAGCGATTACCCAAGTGACTTCGACGTGGTGCTCCTCGAGGAAACAGATAACCAAAACGGTTTGAACGCCCTCACTGACCACCCACTGGTGAGAAGAGTGACACCCCAGAGGCTCGTCCACAGGACCCTGAAGTACTTCAACAGCACTGACGACAGCCCCGAGGCTGGTCATGATCCCCAGGACACTCCAGAGTACCAGAATTTCAAGAGGAAGATTTCAAGTTTCAACTCCAATCAATTCTCATTTCAAGGAAAATCAGCTAGTCGTCATTCCTCCAGGAGACTGCTGAGGGCTATCCCCAGGCAAATAACGACTATTCTCCAGGCTGATGACCTCTGGAGAATGGGTGTGACTGGTCGAGGGGTCAAGGTGGCGGTTTTTGATACGGGATTAGCTGCCAGTCATCCTCACTTCAAGAAAATCAAAGAGAGAACCAACTGGACCAACAAGAAGACAGTGGAGGATGGACTGGGTCATGGCACCTTCGTAGCTGGGGTCATAGCTTCTGCATCAAAGGAGTGCCTTGGGTTTGCCCCCGATGCTGAGCTCTATGTCTTCAAAGTGTTCACCAATGAGCAAGTGTCCTACACGTCTTGGTTTCTCGATGCCTTCAACTATGCCATCCTCTCCAAGGTGACTGTCCTCAATCTCAGCATTGGTGGTCCTGATTTTATGGATCATCCCTTTGTGGATAAGGTCTGGGAGTTGACTGCCAATGGGGTCATCATGGTATCGGCCATTGGGAATGATGGGCCTCTCTATGGGACCCACAATAATCCTGCTGATCAGATGGACGTTATTGGGGTGGGGGGAATCAATTGGGATGATCAGATTGCCAGCTTTTCGTCTAGGGGCATGACCACTTGGGAACTTCCTCATGGATATGGCAGGGTCAAGCCTGATTTGGTCACTTATGGCTCTGGTGTCAGGGGCTCGGCGTTGAAACATGGCTGCAGGCCGCTGTCTGGTAAGATGAAAGAGAAAAATTGTATTCCATAAATAGAACTAAAATTCACTGGGAAGAGCGTGAAACTGGGTCGAAGTTTGAATGAATTGTCTTTTTATTTTATTAAACTCAATAGATATTCATTAAAAATCGTAAAGAACCTTGAATTAATTTTTTAATGGAATGGATTGACTGTTTTTTTTTTTACCGTACGTGAGAATGAGGCAAAGCAGAACAGCGGAGTAAAATAAAACACCTGTTCAAATGTTTTGACCTTTAAAAAAACAAGATAAGCGAGGATTCCACTTTGCCTCAGTGTGTTATTTCGTCCCATCTAAAATTAAATACTTGCCACTTTCAAAATTTCTAGTTCTAAACTCGCATTAATGTCTGAAAATTGATGATTCTCTCAGGAACTTCTGTAGCCAGTCCTGTGGTAGCTGGTGCAGTTGCTCTCCTAGCAAGTGGTTTCGTGGGAAATACCAATAAAAATTCGGAGAATAACGAGCCTGACGATCGCCTGAGGAGGATCCACGAGAGGATAACCCCAGCGAGCATGAAACAGGCGTTACTCACATCAGCAGAACGTCTTCCAGGGGTTGGAATGTTCGAGCAGGGTGCTGGAAAGTTGGATCTTCTTCGAGCATTCCACTACCTGAGGACGTACACTCCTGTCGCGACCCTCAGCCCCAGCTACATTGACCTAACGGAGTGTCAGTACATGTGGCCGTACTGCACCCAAGCTGTCTACCACACAGCAATGCCCACTGTCATCAATGTCACGATAATCAATGGCCTCGGGGTATCTGGACAGGTGTCCAAGGTCGTTTGGCATCCCTACGTCAACTCTGAGAATGGAGATGGGGACAAAATTGAGGTGACCTTGACCCACAGTGATGTCCTCTGGCCTTGGTCCGGTTGGCTGGCTGTTGCTGTCACTGTGCCCAGATCAGCTGCCAATTGGCAGGGAATTGCTCAAGGGCATATCACGATTACTGTCGAATCTCCACCTGGACATGGGGAACATGAGCCTAGAAGGTCGATCATTGATTTACCATTGAAGGCGAGGGTTATTCCCACTCCACCACGCCACAAGAGAATCTTGTGGGATCAGTATCATAATTTGAGATATCCTCCAGGTTATTTCCCACGAGACGATCTCAGAGCCAAGAACGATCCTCTGGACTGGAATGGAGATCACATCCACACGAATTTCAAGGAGATGTACCAGCATCTGAGAAATAACGGTTATTATCTGGAAGTTCTGGGAACACCGTACACTTGCTTCAAGGCTAAACATTATGGTACACTTCTGATTGTCGACGCTGAGGAAGAATTTTTCCCCGAAGAGATTAACAAGTTGAAAAGGGATGTTGAAGACGAGGGGCTGTCGATTGTTGTGTTTGCGGATTGGTATAACGTTACTGTTATGAGGAAAGTCAAGTTTTATGATGAGAATACGAGACAGTGGTGGGTACCAGACACAGGAGGGGCCAATGTACCAGCATTAAATGATCTTCTAAACGAGAACTGGGGGGTGGCGTTTGGAGATTGGGTGGGGGATGGACAATTTAGACTAGGTGAGCATGCACCCATCAATTTTGTCTCGGGGACGAACATCGCGAGGTTTCCTGAAGGGGGGATTCTCCTGGGAATGGAACTCAGGGATCAGGGGGAGGAGTTGCTCCAGGGAAAGGAGGCTGGAGCTGTGAGCAGTGTTCCTATCATTGGTCTGTTGCAGAGTAAGAACAGAAGGTTCAACGAGATCGACGGACATGCTGGGAGGGATGATAATCATCCTGGGGAGGGAAACTCCTCGGGGGTCCCAGGAAGACTCGTTGTTTATGGAGATTCTAATTGTATCGATGATGCTCATTCCAAAAAACGTGAGTATTCAGCTTCGAAGTTTTTAGAAGTGAATAAAAAAAATTATATATTCTCCCATGAAAATTTTAGCTCCCTGCTTTTGGATGCTGGACGCCTTCCTGGAGTACACAACGACAGGACACGTGCCCTCCATCTTCACAAATGCTCGAAGCCGCCAAAAAATTCCAGAACAATCAGAGAAGCTCGCCATTCACCTACCAAAACGAATGGAAGGAAATCACTTGGATCGTCACAGCAAGGTCCTGGACTCATCATCGACAAGTGGTCAACATCTGCGTCCACTTCCCCAGTGTCCATCGTCGTCTCCAGCAGTGCCTCATCCCCTGAACGAGTCAGCGCCGACGAATCTCTACAAGCCTCAGAAGCTGCTCTCAATCGGAGATTACCTTCCAGCTCCACTGATCCAGCAGGAGTCAGACTCCACGTGGTTCAAGCGACGAAATGGAGGCGGCAATGGCCAGACTGTGAATCTGGAGCCCATGGAGGAATCCAGTGAACTCCACAGAAAAGTTACTCAACGCTGGCTCTACATGAGTCAGTGGACATTTATGCTTGCCCTAATTGTCATTTGCATTATTCTCATCTCCATCCTCCGGAATTGGATGCATTGCGGGACAAAAAGACCCTCCCGGAGGAAACGAGCCATGGGAAAGCTGAGAAGAGTCATCCAGGCTATCGCCGTTCATAGAGTGCCTCAGATGTAAAAAATAACATCATCGTTTTTATTTTTCACCCAAAACTAGGACAATTTTAATTCACAGGGGATCATAAGGAAGAGTTTTTATTTAAAAGAAGGAATACTATTGTATAAAGTGTTATTAGGGTACCAATACATTGACAAATTTTTGTAGAAATACAGGATCGAGTCAGTGATAGCGTAATTATGAGAGGTCTATTAGGATTAAGGGTAGTTAGGGATTTTGTCATTACCAACCGTCCATTACGAGGACTTGTCCAGTCAGAGACACTCTGTTGATTCAATTGTGGACAGAGAGAAATTTTTTGATAAATTATCTTTAATTCATTAGGAATATCTTTACGATATTAAATTCAAGTTCAAATAATTTTAATTAATATTATTTTTGTTGATTATTTTGTTAATCAGTTGTAGAATGGATTGTAGGTAACCCAGTGTGCCCTTGTCTGTTCAGCAGCTGTTTTGTGAGACGTGAAGATGCTTTTTAGAACTTCGGATGCTGCTGGATCCTTTGCTACACTGTAATTATCCTTGGTCTTTTTGAAAGCTGGATCCTGGATCTTGGCACCTGCTCTGCTTGGTCCGGCTTTTCCTTCCTTTTTTATTTTTAGCTTTTTCGGCTTCGATGATGATTCCTCGGTGGCTGGAGCATCTTCTGACGTTTGCCTCTTTTTCGATTTCTTTGATAATTTTCGCGCCGCTGCGTTGTCCTCCATCCGTTTCAAATCTTCTCCTTCTGCGTTGAGGGTTACGATGTCTGAAGACTCGAAGGGCTTTTGACATCTGTGACACACCTGTGGTGAAAAATGAAAGATTAATTACAATGGAGTCGAATTTATTTTCTCAATTAAGTTAATGGTTTTCAATTTTTTAATTCGGAGATATTCCTGAAACTTGTTTAGAATTTTAAATAAATATTTAAGGCCCGGATGTCTGGAAACGATAATTTACTCCAAAATTGGGACTTCTAATTACTCCGTCAATTAATCGTTTTTTCCGATAATTGTTAGCTAGCGGCCTAGTTGTTGACAACCACTAGAATGCTAGCTAACAATTATTGAAAAAAAACGATTAATTGGCAAAGTAATTAGGAATCCGAATTTCGGAGTAAATTATCTTTTCTAGATAATCCACCCGAGCCTTAAGGGAGTTTTAACAGATTGATGATTCAATTCAAATGATCATTTTTGAATTAATTAAAATGGGGCATTGAATAAAATTTTGAGTTATTGGGGTAAAAAAATTTACATACCGAACTTTTAACTTCTTTGAGTGCTCTCTCACTCATAACACATCCGCAAGTCCATAAAAAGCAGAATTTGTATTTTCCGTTCATCTCGAGTCCAATGACGGGACAGATGAAGGGGCTCTTTCCTCCATCGACGTATCCATCTCCAGTCTCAGCTTTAGTCGCATCGTAAGCTGGATTTGGGGTGAGATTCAGGGGCTTGATGTCCTTGAGACCCTTAATGTGAACCGCAGACTCTGGCAGGGTTGATCGATCCAGGAGTCCCTCGATCACTGCCTCCTTGCTGTAAAGCTTCCCCAGGGAGCAGGCAACAATTGGGGGTTGAAGGGGTAATTGTCTAATGGTGCAGTGCCTCCACCTGAATGCCAACTCTGCTTCTCTGTCTTTCTGATTACAGAACATAACGATATTAATATTCTTTTTGTACACTGAGGGAATTTAATTACCCTTAATTAAGAACATTTACTCGGTACAAGAAAATACACTCTTGTCAATAACATCAGGCATCATAACCCCCTGGATTTACCTGCTCTGGCTTCTTCCTTATTCGAACAAGTTCATCTCTTCTGGGAATGGTACCGCCATCGCAACCCATCGCTCCAAATTTATTTGAAAAAAGCAAAGTAATTAAAAATCAGGTATTCCCTTGAGAGTCACGTAAAATTCAATGGATGACTAGAGCAATAAACGAAGTACTGAATAAATGTCAAATTCTCAATTACAGCTGCATTGTCAACACTGCAGGAGAATTTCCATGTTGGGCTACTGTGCGCATGCGCGAACAATTTTAAAAACATTCATTTGAAAATTATTATTTCTCCTTTTCTGTTCTTTGAACAATTTTTTTATGATTCAATTGTTATGTCATTTTCATTAGTTTGGTAAATTATTTTTTAATCCGGAAACGGATTAACGGATTTAAGGCTCGGGTGGATTATCTAGAAAAGATAATTTACTCCGAAATTCGGATTCCTAATTACTTTGGCAATTAATAGTTTTTTTCAATAATTGTTAGCTAGCGTTCTAGCGGTTGTCAACAATTAGGCCGCTAGCTATTTTATTTTAATTATCGGAAAAAAACGATTAATTGACGGAGTAATTAGAAGTCCCAATTTTGGAGTAAATTATCTTTTCCAGACAGTCCATCCGGGCCTTAATTGGGAAAATGAATAAAAAAATCAATAATGAATCTACAGATGACTCTTTATTGCACGGATATGTGTAGATATATATCAATAGAATACATGCTTTAATACATACATCAATCTCTCTTCGTTTTTAATTTTGTCAGCCCCAGTTTAATTATCTAATCATGTCTATTTTATAATACTGTTCAAGTGACAAAGCGTTCCTAAAGAAGTACAAAGACTCAGGGCATTTATTTGCACCCCCTCGATCACCAACAGTGTGTCAACAATTCAACGCACCTGTTAAGTAGAAGTTTTGACACTACGTGTAAATATTGTTAAAAATAGTTTCATCTTTTCTTGTGTTCAATGGTGATTTAAATTATCTAGAGATACTTAGATCCACTGTCAGCACATCATTATTGAATTTTCCAGTAAAAGGACTTGACATTTTTTAAGGCCCGGATGGACTGTCTGGAAAAGATAATTTACTCCAAAATTGGGACTTCTAATTACTCCGTCAATTAATCGTTTTTTCCGATAATTGTTAGCTAGCCGCCTAGTTGTTGACAACCGCTCGAACGCTAGCTAACAATTATTGAAAAAAACGATTAATTGCCAAAGTAATTAGGAATCCGAATTTCGGAGTAAATTATCTTTTCTAGATAATCCATCCGAGTCTTAACGTCAATTTCATGTTGAATTTTAAAGACGAATGATATTTTTACGAACAATTTGATATTGAATGAAATTAAAATCCACAGCATGGACAATTCACAAGCACCTGTTACTGGAAATTGAAAAATTTTCTGACAGTGTGGGAATGAATCAAATACTGAAATACAATTAACAGCGACAATTAATCTACTGAATAATACCATCTCGAAAAAACGAATTATTCCTCAGTCATCTATAATACTCAGTGCTGAGCACAACGAATATTGACACAACACATTTTCGTTCGGTAATACAACAATACAAATACATATTAAAAATCGTCGTAACCGTAATCGACAAAAATTTGGCATTCCTTTTTGGTTTTTAATATAATCTGTTTGCACATGTAGATCGGCTAAAAAGTTGACTGTACGTCATCAACAATGATTGACAAATCTATTTAAACACTGATCGAAAAAATGTACCAGTTGGAAGAAACATCTGTAATTAGAATTTGCAGGAGTTGAGTTTTACTAAATAGGTTGGCAGGAATCTCGTTTATTTCGACTACCTACTTGGAGCAATATAATCATTTGGGGGATACCATGATTGTTTATAATTATTCTCCATTTCCTAGTAGTGAGCAAAGATTTATCATTTAGCATGATAATATTTTTTACGAAGCTCTCGTCAAGCTGTCTATTTTTTTACAAGTACTTCAACTCTATCGTTCTATACTTGTGCAATGCCTATACTGAAAATATACTGAAAATATATTATGTATATCATTCGATCTTAGATTCATCGGGAGTTCAGAAAAAGCTATAAAAATAGCCCTTAGCAAACCTCTCAACCACAGCCCATTCTTTTATTACTTTTTTGTATTCAAATATCAAGAGTTTCTCATTATTTCTTCCATCTTGTTTCGAAGGCAGGATTAGTATGTTATAATTATCGTTATTCACTTGTGATTTTTATTCTCAAATGAAGCTATATGAAAATATTTTTATACACACATCAAAAATTTGATCGACAGCTTTGTCACAATCTGATTATTTTCTTTCATACATACGAGGACGTATTTTTTTGTGAAAATTCATTTTTATTTTCGTAGTGTATGCAGGACGTAAGAGATTCTTTTTCCATTTTTGTTGAAATATCGGTTACATCTAGAAGATCATCTAGTTTCTGTCTAGTCATTTAGATTAGTCTACTGATTACGTTATTAATTAATGGTACGATCTCGTCGGAGAGTGGAAATTGGTAGATATGTTTGTGGTTACAGATTTTCTGGGATAACTGCAGATCATATCACTCTCTTATAATAAACAAATAATTTAAATTAAATAACAATGAGTCAACTGAAACGGATTCAGTAAATAATGAACGTCAACAGCAACGAAGAAATACAATCACTGACTTTGATACGATAAAGTAAATTAACTCGAATAAACAAATAATCTTTAACAAAACAAATATAAGTCATTGGCATTATTACACGTTGGGACGCACGAAGATGGAATTTTAAGTGAGAAATAAATAAAAACAATTGCACATTTCTCATTTACCACGACTTTCGGTATTGGCTGCATTTCTTTGGGAGTAAATTGATCCCTCAGCGAGTCCTCTAAGTGCGCCCTTTCGTAATTCGGGATTTGGTCCTTTGGCAAGGGTTTTACGGTTGGAGACTAATGAGGAATCTTTTCCAACTGATAGCAATCGCGTTGATGACTCTTTGGAGAGATTGGAGGGGTCTGGGCCTGCCCAGGGGGCATAATCAGGTCTAGAACATGATATTTCGTTATAATTTGTTGAATATCTCGTGTTTCAAGTTACTTACAAGAGCAAATCGTTGTCTGCTCCCTTCGCCAGTTCCGAATTAGCACCTGTGGGTTTTATCAAATACAGAGATTTGTATTCACCATCTTCAGTTGTACTCGTGCCTCGTGAAACCCTGCAAATTTATCCAATTATTTTGATACAAAAGATCTAAAATCACGTGTTAATTTTTCTTGTCAAGTTTCCTTGACATTTTTTATACTCGTAAAGACTCACTTTGGCAACTCATTTCTGTTTTTCGACCTTTTGGATTTCTCATTATCCTTGTCCTTGATCATCTTTTTAATGGGAGATGCTGTTAATTTTATTGCTTCTGTCATGGGGGGACTGTCTTTCCTATCATCACTCCTGCTGCTGCCACTTAAATCACAAGAAAATTATTTATGGTTGGTAAATCAAACCGTATAATTATAAATTAATTCAATTGTGCAATTGCATTGAGACAAGTCTGTTCAGTCTGTTCACTCATTCCAATTTTAGGATGATTATGATTTATCTATTTAGTTGTTTAATTATTTAGAAGGAAATAAGTGCAATTGTTGCGGGAAAAATGTACCTATGAGTACTGGAGGTCCGAGGTTGACTAATAGCTTCCTCGGCCACCATAATATCCAAGATATGAATAGCTCTTTCTTCGTCGTAATCTACACTGTCCATGGCCAGTGTTATCACTCGCTCTGGCACAGATTTGAACTTCTCCATGAGTTTCGATTTCACTGAAAATCCCAAATAAATGTCATTCAAAAAATGTCATGACAATAGACAGCAACAATTGATGATTAGACTCACTCTTATTTTTCTCCTCGAGACTCTTCATCCTCGGTGGAGGTGTTGGAGCAGATCTAACTTGTCTCGATCTCATCTCCTCTTCTTCTTTTTTCTCTTTGGCAATGGTTTTGATGGGGCCAGTTGGATTTTTCTTCTCATATCCCTGCTCCAGGAGTTTCTCAGTTGCTTTCTGAACATTATTATCGCTCTGTTCCAGAATATCGAGCAGCAAAGTCTCATCGACTTTGGGAAATATATTTTTCAGGTACCTGCGTCAAGATTAATGTCATGTAATCCAATCATCATTGTTATTATTGAAATTATTGTGCATAACTTGCGATATGACTGTTTTACATGGCATAAGTTGAATACCCTGAGAAATACAATTAGTTCTTAAGAAATATTTATTTACTTGGGAAAATTCAATGTTTATCAAAAAAATATTTTGGAATTATCCTCCTAAGTTAATGAATATTTACTTGAACAAAATATTTTCTCAGTTTGTTGTAATAATTCCTACTTGGATACGACAATATATGTCTGCTACAGTACTAGATCGACACACTATCGGCTTCATGTCATGGATTTTCTATATTTCATGAGACATATTCATGCATCGATGGAATTTTTAATTTTGTCATTAATCAATTATTAATTGTTAGTCAGTTATGGAGATTAAAAACTTGAAACCGTCACAAATGAATACATTCATTGACCCAACAGGTTCCAGCATTTTCCCTAGAGTTTCATTCAATTAACATGCATATCCTCATGCGCCAGTAATTCCCACGATAACAATAAAAAATTGATAAATCGGTTATAACATAAAAATAAATCATAGAAAAAAATGAAAACTGACCTAGATTTGTATGAGACTCATTCTCATTACAAATTAGTCAAATCCTTGAGTGAACGGAATTCAATGAAAAACTGAAATTAAAAGAGTAATAAAGGGTTTAATAAAAAATGAGGGAGTGAACCGAAATTTATTATTGAATAGAATTTAGAGCGGTCACCCTCACTCAACGAAATGTACATGGATCAAAGTATATGGGTTTTTACGTATGCTTCATTGATGCACATAATATCGAATTACGTCGGGAGTAAAGAAATTCCAGGTGATGAGTCGTTTTCGCTGGTCGCCTTATCCTCTTTCGTTCTTTATTTTTTATGTTAACTCATTTCTGATCTGAGCTTTCGGCGAAGATTCCGAAATCTTTCTAAAATATTTATGACCCATAACTGATTCATCCCGTTTTCACAACTGGAATTTGATTGCAACATCTTTCAAGCCTTGTCAAACAATAAAAATAATTATCTACAACCGAAAAAAAAAATCTGCATTCGATATAAACTGTTCAAAAATTCCGACTGAATATTCTAGATCTTCTAGATCTTGAACTAAAAATATCCAAAAATCCAGAATAATTTCTGAATAATTTCCAAAAACAAAAGTATCATGCCAAACGATCTGAGCATTTTCAAACCCCGAAATAGGCGTTGGAAAGATGATGCAGCATAATAGAATAAAAATAATAAATAATCTACTGGAGCTAATCTAGTACTAATGATAAAAATGGTCCATCCGGCATACAACAGACTAGTAAACGTAAAATACGAATGAGCACATGTAGCATCCAGACTGGAGGGATTGTGACTGAAACAACGAGATAAAAAACAATAATTAAACAACCTAAGTTTCATTTTTGGGGAGTTTGGGGCTGGCCGTGCCCCACGCGGTGGACTCAATGTGATAGCAGCATGAATAGCATGAGCTGGTAGTCGCCATCTCGGTATAGCATAGTTTGAATGAACTCCCACTGGTGTGCCTGGACCAGGCGCACATAGTGGATTCTTCTCAATTTGCAGTGCACTCACTACCAATGCCGGTCTATTATGGTATCTGAAATTCAATTCGCTCATAGCTTAGGACTTGTCCCCCTCGCCTACCCAAATTCGTTTTAATGACCAAGAAATAATAATTTTCTTCATCATTATCTCCACCAACTCATCAATTTTAGTTGAGCAATTTGTTAGCCAATTTAATTAGTGGTAATTGTGAGTGTGATTACAGCGTTAGACATATTATTTTTGTAAAAAGTGTTATTTACAGAAATACCATCCCAAGAGTCTCAGATTCCAATGGCGATTGGTCATTATCTAATTATTATTTTATTATATTTCATTTTTTACGAAATTATTATTATCTGTTCATATGAAATATTGTCTTACAAAATCATTATCAAAATTTCAAAGAGTTCTAAAAACATCGAACTCTACATTTTTGAGATGTCAATCTTTAAAAATTGGGAAATGTAATTTCAGAGTAATTGATTTAAAGAATTGGAATAGGACATGAAAAAGAGAAAGCGGAGCAATATTTCAATTAATAACTTTACATTTATCTTTGGTAGGATGAATAATCACCACATCGCCATTGAATTTTTGGGAGAGACTTATTAATTGAATGGAGTACTAAATGAATTTTTATAATGAACTTACTTTTTTAATAAGAGTCGAATATGCGTGTCCGAGACAGTAGGAAATATAGCGTTTATCTTAGCAACTGATAACTCAACATCACTGTTTTGAGTTAAACTCGTTTCCATATTTCTGACTGGTGTTGATGATCCAATAGTCATGTCACCAAATCTATTTGTCATTCCGCTGATTGATCGTGTGGACATTGGTGTTTTTAGTTCCTATTCATTAAGATAATCGTTAAAAATTCAGGAAAATAAAACTGACAAAAATTCAGACGATGAGATCAACCGTAAAGTTCTCCTTTTCTCAACAATTAAAGAAAATTCTAGTTAATTGAATTTGATTCTCCAGAAATGCGTAATTAATACCCAAAATTTTAAAAACTCTGGAGTTTCTGGAAAATATCTCAAGATCTAAAAGACCTAGCGAAATTTCCTGAAGTTTGAATTTGTAGAATAAAATAAGAGCTTCAAAAAACTCTTCACGAAAAGATTTATAATATTTTTACATTCAGAGATATTCCTTGAGAACTTACGTATTAATTAAATACGTAGATTATGGCTTCTTCGAATCGAAAAAAAAATGTAGAAGTTCAAGGATAAATAATTCTTTTCCAATTTTCCCATTCAACTCATATCTCAACAATAAGAAAAACCGTTTGGTCAAAACGTTCTCTGCATTATTATTATTAATAACAATCACATTATTGTTTCTAGCCTGAGAAAATTCGAAAAAAAAATGGTTCTGGTGTTCGAAAGATGACAACTGGAGATTCAAAATATTTCAATGAGTGGGATTTCCCTGATTTCACCTCTTGTCCGTATTTTTTTACCACTTGCTTAATTATCTGTCAATCGAAACAAACACTGCACATTGAGAGAATTTATAAATTATTCTTCGAATAAAAAAAAATCTAGAAGTTCAAGGATAAATAATTCTTTTCCAATTTTCCCATTCAACTCATATCTCAACAATAAGAAAAACCGTTTGGTCAAAACGTTCTCTGCATTATTATTATTAATAACAATCATATTATTGTTTCTAGCCTGAGAAAACTCGAAAAAAAAAATGGTTCTGGTGTTCGAAAGATGACAACTGGAGATTCAGAAGATTTCAATGAGTGGGATTTCCCTGATTTCACCTCTTGTCCGTATTTTTTTACCACTTGCTTAATTATCTGTCAATCGAGACAAACACTGCACATTCAATGTACCTGTGAACTGGGGGGTAGAAATGCTGGTTGTGGACTATTGTAGGGTGACGGATAGATTTGAGGAGCCCTGTGAGCAGCCGCATACATCAAGTGACCTCCACCACCACCGACAATACCTCCTCCAGTCTATTTCCATCGCAGATATTGCGTTCGTATTTTTTAATCAAATCCACGCAGCATGTACACACATTTATGCCAATTATCGATTTACATGTAAGGAAGAATGAGGCAAAATGAAACTTCTTCGAATTAATATAAAAAAACTCTCGATTCAAATTGATTTAAGGACCGGTTGGATTATCTGGAAAAGATAATTTACTCCAAAATTGGGATTCCTAATTACTCCGGCAATTAATCGTTTTTATTTCAATAATTGTTAGCTAGCGTTCTAGCGGTTGTCAACGACTAGAACGCTAGCTAACAATTATCGGAAAAAACAATTAATTGGCGGAGTAATTAGGAATTCCAATTTTGGAGTAAATTATCTTTCCGAGATACTCCATCCGGCCCTTAATTCTTGGGTAATATATTATTAGGTAATAATTGATTCAATAATCGATTGTTTTGATCGGTTTCATTTTCCAGCATTAATCCTCGAGACAAATTCAATGTTTTCTGCTCCGATTCGAGAGACTTATCTAACATGCGGATCACTTAACGTACTATTCAATTTTATGATACGTGTGATCATTTTGTGATTTAATTACAACCGGACATAATCTACCTATTTGAATACTGAATCTCCTGACCTAATGATTTGATTTTAATAAATCTGATCTGGGACTGAGGTTCAATATATCAGCACTATATTGAAGCCGACATATTTGAATCATCTGTCATTAGATGCATTGAAGAACGATTACCAAAATGTCCAAGAAAAAAATTTCTTAAGATCTCATTATTGTTTAAATGTTTACACTAGAATCCCATCACAGTCGCATGTCTCCTCAATTTATTTTTATGCGTATCTTTCGGTTTTTCCGTTGTAATACATCCGGCCTACACGATGTAAACAATCCACTGTTTCGTACATTAAGCAATTGAATTCCGGGCAAAATAAACCCGAAGTAGTATATTTCGTAACAAGTGCGGAAAATGTATTTTTGGTATGTGGAATCATACCACTGGTCCTCAGCTCGTGCTATTAACTTCCCACACGCAAAAATCACTTTTCCGCACTTGTTATGAAATATGCTATTCTCTCGTATTCGAATTTGCTATGAAAACTTTCAGTTTACGGTCGCTGCGAGTACTGAGTGCACTTTACGACGAAAATTTAGTACCTTCGGATATTAAATCGATACTTTAAACATTAACCATGAATAATTACTACGAAATGAATGGATTTTATCTCCAAAAAACCGACCTGCATAGGTATTGCCTCTTGCGAATTCCCCGTGGATGGAGAGCTCGTTGCAACGGAATTCCCTTGTAAATACTGTGCATACTGCCAGTATCGAACCCTTGGATCTTCCCATGTAGTAGTTCTGCTGAAGTGATTGATGAAGTACCTGAAACATCATTACAATGGTCCATTGGTTCGTTAATTCTTTCACTCATTCATGAGTAACTTTTCTCTCCCTGACACACGTAAACAATTGCATGCCACCCTCATTATGTACAACTGTATTTAACAGAAGTATCGGAAACTCATACATATATAATGCCATTCAATAATAATTGGTAATGGGATAGTGACGAGAGTCAGGGATGAGGATAATACATTAGCTTGGATTTATTGGAAATTACATGGGTGTGTTATGCATATTGGTGCACATGGAGAGATTATTTATATATTCTCTCAATTTACTCACGCACGACCACTTCTTATGTCATATCTGCACTCCCAACCCGGTGGTAATTGGGCTCTTTCATCTTGCTCCGCCATTTTTGGGATTTCTGTGTGCACTTCTGACGGCCAATGGCAACGTATGTAACTCTCTTGTGCATCTACGACGTTAGATGTGAACGTGTATATATGTGTGGTACATATTATCTTGGATGGATGCTGCGCTCTATTTGTCTCATACGCGTTTCTCTCGACGGAGATTGTAGGGAAGATTGTTAGCTTATGAAAAGGCTTTTCGACAAAATCTTTCGTGGTGGTGGCGCGGGAACTAATCGGGAGAATTAATCGCGCGAATAATGAAGAGTACGAGCAAAGAGGATTGACTAAAGTAGAGGCTCAGTTCGGGGGGTTTGGGGGACCCAACCCACATCGTAGTACCCCACCCCGAGGGAGAGAGGGTGCCGCACGCAATGGTGGGGGGCCTGCCTGACAGCCGATTCGGCAACTGCCCCAGTATACTGAATATTACCAACGAAGTAACTTCGGTTTTGTTCGGCTCGACTGGTGGGGAACACGGCCACAAGTGGGGATTTACAGAGTGGGGGTTACGGCCGAGGTTACTCCTCTGACAATATTCACTATACTGCCTCAGTAGTAGTCCCGCTGTTAGAGGAACCGGTCGACGGGGTGAATGTTATTTTCGGCGGTACGCAATCGGGTTTTGTTTTTTATTATAAAATTTAGAATTTTCACATATCTGTGAATTCTCCTGCTCCCCTGATACATTTTTTAAAATTTCGAATTTTTCAATTTCAATTAATACCTCCTCGATTTTCATGCTCCCCTGATACATTTTTTTAAATTTCGAATTTTTCAATTTCAGTGAATACTTCCTCAATTGTCATGCTCTCCTGATACTTTTTTAAAAATTTCGCATTCACATTTCAGTGAATACCTGCTCGATTTTCATGCTCCCCTGATACTTCTTTGAAAATTTCGAATTTTCAAATTTCAGTGAATACCTCCTCTATTTTCATGCTCCCCTGATACTTTTTTGAAAATTTTCAATTTTTCAATTTCAGTGGATACCTTCTCAATCATCATGCTCCCCTGATACATTTTTTAAAATTTCGAATTTTTCAATTTCAGTGAATATTTCCTCAATTGTCATGCTCTCCTGATACTTTTTCAAAAATTTCGCATTTTCACATTTCAGTGAATACCTGCTCGATTTTCATGGTCCCCTGATACTTTTTCGAAAATATCGAATTTTTTAATTTCAGTGAATACCTGCTCGATTTTCATGCTCCCCTGATACTTTTTTGAAAAATTTCGAATTTTCAAATTTCAGTGATTACCTCCTCCATTTTCATACTCCCCTGATACTTTTTTGAAAATTTCGAATTTTCAAATTTTACTGAATACCTCCTAGATTTTTATGATCTGATACTTTTTGGTTAAGAGTTAATGGACTTGCTTAGGGGCTAATTCGATTTGGTTAAGGGCTATTTGGATTTTGGTTAAGGTTTAATTGGACTTGGCTAAGGGTCACATGGGGGCGAAAAATTTAAGTGACTTCATAAAATTTTTAAATTTCAGTGAATACCAATTTCGTAACGCAGAAAATAACATTCACCCTCTCAACTGGTCCCTCTGCCAGCTGGACAGCTACTGAGGCAGTTACCGAGTCGGTTGAGGGGCAGACACCCCCATTGAGTGTGGCGCCCTCCCTCTCTTGGGGTGCAGTACTACGATGCCGCTGGGGTCATTCAAACCCCCAGAATTGAGTCTCTACTTCAGTCAATCCTCTTTAGATTTCATGTTGAAGGCTTTGCACAGGCGCTGGCAATCTCCCTGATAATCACCGAAAGTGTTTGTTCATCCTGTCCGCTGAAGTGAGGTTACCAGAACTACCTAAAACTCCGATAAATCCCAATCTATCAACATGCCACTGGAAAACCTGGAAGAGGATGGACTGGAGAAAAATCCAAACCTGGAACTGGCACAGACAAAATTTTTGCTGAGTCTATCAGAGCACAAAAACGATGAGACACTTAAGTCTAAATTACTCGACGCCATAAAAGCCGAAAGTGAGTTTGCAAATTTTTATTTTTCTCGGATTCAACCAAAAAATTTGGATTATTCTCCTTGATAAACCTCTGGCAGTGACAATCGTCGATCTGCCATTGATAATTATGAATATGTAAACAATCAGTCGTATAACCTCATTGTTTGACAGGAGAGGACAACTAGAATCTAATAGATACTCTCGCCTCTAGTTTACCGAAAAAAAAACAATATTTCTAACAATTTCCAATATTCTCTCAATTTCACAGACATGGCACCGTTCTACGAGGAGGTGTGCAAAGATTTAAATTGGCCGATCGACGAGAATCTCCTGGAAACAATGAAAGCTCGTAATCGAGAGCAATTGAAGGCCCTCGACGACGCCATCGAGGATGCCGAAAAAAATCTAGGTGAAATGGAAGTTCGTGAGGCGAATTTGAAAAAATCGGAGCACCTCTGTCGCATTGGTGACAAGGACGCTGCTATTTTGGCGTTCAGAAAAACATACGAGAAGACTGTGTCTCTGGGTCACAGACTCGATATTATTTTTCATAATATCAGGATTGGTCTGTTTTATATGGATCACGATCACATCACGAGGAATATTGACAAGGCGAAGAGTTTAATCGAGGAAGGCGGAGACTGGGACAGGAGAAATCGTTTGAAGGTCTACCAGGGCACTTACTGTATAGCAGTCCGTGATTTCAAAGAGGCCGCCAATTTTTTCCTCGATACGATAAGCACATTCACCAGTTACGAACTCATGGACTACAATACATTCGTCAGATACACTGTCTACTTGAGTATGATCAGTTTACCGAGGAACGAGCTGCGTGATAAAATCATCAAGGGCTCGGAAATTCTCGAGGTTCTTCACAATAATCCTGACTGCAAGGAGTACCTTTTCTCACTGTATAATTGTCATTACGCTGATTTCTTCAAGAATTTAGCACACGTTGAGGGACTTCTGAGAAGGGATTACCTGATTCATCCTCATTATCGTTACTATGTACGCGAAATGAGAATATCTGCGTACACTCAGCTGTTGGAGTCCTACAGATCTCTGACACTTCAGTACATGTCTGAAGCCTTTGGGGTTACTGTCGAGTACATAGACCAAGAGCTCTCTCGGTACATCGCAGCAGGTAGACTCCACTGTAAAGTTGATCGTGTCGGTGGAGTCGTAGAGACCAATCGTCCTGACAGCAAGAACTGGCAATACCAGGCAATGGTGAAGCAGGGGGATCTTCTCCTCAACAGGGTCCAGAAACTCTCACGTGTTATCAATATTTAATTGTCTTTCTGGTGTGTCTCCTCCACGGTTAAACCCCATTGCATTAAACTAATGAAAGAAGTGCGGCAAAATGCACACTAGAAACGATTTTTCAAATATTCATACCTCTGGAATAAATTCATTATTTGAATTCAGATGTTTTGACATTTGAAAAAATGTATCACCTGTCAATTTTGCCTCGTTTGTTTTTTATTAATTGATGAATTCTGTTCTCAATTTATCATTCAATTCAGTAGTTAAGTGACAAACTGAGATAAGCCTAATTAAATATTTCACTCAATCCGCGATTAATCACGAGAATATTCACATTTATTAAATTTCCAAGAATAACCGCGAATATTCAAGTTGAGAATCGATACTTGTCTAGATCAATCAATATTTAACAAATAAACAATTGGGCTTATCACACTTCATTACTTAACTGCTGAATTAAAAAAAACACAGTAGCAAAATAAAATAAAATTGCAATTATTTTACTTCACCATTTCGCTAATGAATTACGTCGGGATGAGGCAACTTCCATCGTTAAACAAATTACAAGAACGCTATTATAATACTTTTTGTAAAAGAATGATTAATAATTACCTTGGAGTTTGAATTTTGGTTTTTTTGGCGCTCGCAGCGTCATTCCCCTTCCCTAGGGATTTTAGAATGGGCCCCTTCCCTCCAGAATTCATTACTCGTCGTACTAAGATCACGTCAAGACCACAAAGAGCATCTCTGAAGGATTTCTCTATTTCCTTTATTATTGTCAGAGATTGTGTAAACAATGATTTCATTTAATTAACCTCAAATTAATTGATGAATTTGTAAATTAATTTTATTAAATCACAGTATCCTTCGAGGAAGTTGAAGTGAGTATTTTACAGTTTTCATTGTTGGAAGAATGGCGGAAGCTCAGTGGAACAATTCAGTGGTTCTCGGTATTGTTATGGTTCTTTTTTTATAGGTTTCAGTTAATTGAGGCTTCAACGAGGAAAATATGGGGCGCAAAAAGAGCAAAAGACAAGCCCCAACACGTAAAAAGGCCATTGAACCACTTGAGACACAATTCACGTGTCCATTTTGTAATCACGAGAAGTCGTGTGAAGTGAAAATGTAAGGGGAATGCAATAATCTGATTTCTAATAATTAATGTAGGACTGATTCATGAATTCGTCTGTCATCGATTCAACAAATTCCACATTTTTATATATGAAATTATCAGACGCGATAATTCGTACATTTTTATTTTAAATAATTCATATTTATGAATTTAGTCTTTGGTAAATATTTTTTTCTCTGTTATGGCATTTTATTTTTATTTTTTAGGGACAAACCACGTAAAACTGCTCGGATATCTTGCAGAGTTTGCCTAGAAGATTATCAAACATCTGTTAATATACTCTCAGATCCTCTGGATGTCTACAATGACTGGATCGATGCCTGTGATGCCGCCAACTGAGTCATTCTACTCTGTACCTGTTCTACAGATCATCGAAACTCAAAAAAAAAAATGATAATTCAATGATAACGAATCATGGAATGTATATTCGACGTGTGCAAATGCGTCGATACTTGAGACTTACACAAGATTTTTATTATGGTATTTTTATACATTGCGTATACCATGAACCATTTATTATTCCATGATTATTTGTGAAGGAACTGCATCAGGAATTGATTAAGAGCATATAATTCTTTCTTTAAGGGAATACGGATCACGGAAGCTGTGGAATATGAAAATATATGTAATACTATGTCGATATAATTATAATTATCTGAAATTTAAGTTTAGATTGTCATATCAGATTCATGCTTCCTCGACATAATTTACGAGTGATATTTCCGGACGTTGAGCTTTTCTTTTTATTTTTGGAGCCTTTATGTTCTGTAATATTCGTCAATTATGTATGAAAGTATTAATAAAGTATTGAAATTGATTTTCCACTGGAGTTATTCATTGCGTAATTATTACAATTGTCTTAATTTTTTTCTTGCTTTTCTCTCCTTAAAAATCCCATTCAATATAAAAAACATTTTGCAAATATGTCCAATTATCAATCATCCTAATTAATATGTACCTCCAAGTTATTATCAAATAAATGATAAATGTGAATAATCTCTGAATAATTAAGTGCATTATTAAATTTCACAGGGAATTTTTTCCAAAGTTTTTTGATAAATTCATTTAATCCTCGAATTATCGTCGATTCGATATATTTTTTCTTAGTATTGGGTTTGAATATATGTACCTCCTCGTCGTTTCAGAGGAGGCCATATTGAAAAATATGGAGTTAACAATTATTTTAGAGATGAGTAAAAAAAAGGAGATTGTGAAGTGATTACATGCGTTATGTATTTCCTCTTGTGTAATGTTGATACATATGTTTCGTGTTTTGTTAGGATACATGATCTATTGTCTTCTATTAGCAGATCCTGACTGACTAGCAAAAACAATTTTTATTATTATTTATTCCTCAGTATACGAGTCCTCGGTTGATACGAAATCTGTTAAAATATAATGTATAAAACATGTAACCCTTTTGTCATAGTATAAAATGTTAGTGTCAGCTGTTTTCTCGTATTGTTCCTCCGTCCCAGCGAAGTTAACCTCGACATAGTGTTGGAAGATGGGGAATTATGCGGGTAACATTATTATATAGTGAGTGTCAATAGTCATTATTTCTGTTTTTCAATCACATGATCATCGATGCTGACAGAAAAAATTCATTTCTGAAATCAAGTTTATTCTCGCCACAAACTTCCTTTTTTGGCTTTTCCGTTTTTTCATTCAATGAAAGATGTCATTATGTGTACATATTGAAAATTAATGTTGTAAATTGTATTAAAATTCATGTAAACTTATTTACCACTGCCTCTCAAGTGTATATAATATTTGAGGTTTGGGTTTATTATGATATTGTATTTTGCATTGAATTTTTCTTAAAAGATTTGATTCGCCAGAATTTTTGAAGGAGTGTTTGTGGCAAGGATAAATTTGTGTCTAGAGATTTACTTATTTTTCTTGTGTACGAGATGGTGGAACCTGTGATTATGATACCGATTTATTTTCAGTCTGCTAATATTATTCGCCCTGGGTGTCATCTATGGAACAACTCGAATTGTCAAGTCCTTCACAGACACTCAGGCAGATATACTGAAGCCCTCAGTCTCCTACAGCTGGATAATCAGGCTGTGCCTGAACTCATTGGGATATGGAACTGTTTTGTTGCCAGGGTACTTAGTGTACAAGTACGTCTGCTTCAGCAAGTACCTGCAAAGGGCTGGTAAGTCAACAGTTGAACCGTGAAAAATAAAATGGCCATTTAATTTCCGTTGTCTCTCATCAGGTTCGGGATTCCTACCGAAATTAATAGGAAAATGTTTCGTGGGAGGTGTAGAATCAGGTCTCCTGGACTCTCCATCATATACTCCAACAGCGAATGGATCTCGAGATCCTCACTCATTCTCCCAGGATGCCATTCTACTCATGTACTGTTTCATTGGTTTACAATTTAGTTACCTAACATGGGGATATCTACAGGAGAAAATCATGACTCAGGAATACGTTAATGCAGCTGGTGAAAAACAACACTTCCATGACTCTCAATTTTTAGTGTTCGTGAACAGAATACTGGCTTTCACGATGTCAGCGTTATACCTGATGGTGAAGCGCCAGCCACGTCATGTAACTCCTTTATACAAGTACACCTTCTGCTCCTTGTCAAACATAATGAGCAGTTGGTGTCAATACGAGGCCCTCAAATTCGTGAGCTTTCCTACGCAAGTGTTGGCAAAGGCTTCCAAGATCATTCCAGTGATGATCATGGGAAAAATAGTGTTTCGCACCTCGTACGATTACTACGAGTACGTCACAGCAGCCCTCATCTCCATAGGAATGACTCTCTTCATGCTCGGTAGTGTGGAGCATAAGAATGACGGAGTCACCACTATTTCTGGGGTCATTCTGCTCACTGGATACATGGTGCTCGATAGCTTTACTAGCAATTTTCAGAATTCACTGTTCCAAGAGTATGGAGCTACTAGTGTTCAAATGATGTGTTCTGTCAATTTATTCTCGTGCTTGTTAACTGCTACCTCGCTCTTTCAACAGTCCAGCTTCGCACAAACACTCGAGTTCGTTACGAAGGTGAGCTTTTTTTTTCACCTAGTGTGAGAGAACATTCGATGATTTTATAAAAATAACATTGGAGAACATTTTACTCTTGAGAAATTAGAGTTTTATATGAAAAGAGAGATAATAGTTTACTCTTTCGCGTATTCATAAATCATCATAATCCTATGAATAATCAGATTGAAAATAAATTGTTCGATGGAACAATAGTTGGAATATCTCTAATCAAATTAATAATATTAATTATATACGTGTTGATAAAATATATATATTTTTTAAATTAATTTTACAGTTTCCAGTATTCATCGTCGATTGCTTGCTTATATCAATATGTTCAGCCAGTGGTCAATTATTTATTTTCTATACGATAGCTAAATTTGGAGCTGTAACTTTTGTGATAATAATGACGATACGTCAGGTAAGTCCAATGGCAGAACCATTAAAAATGTTCTACAATATTCTGATATTGATTATTGTATTGTTTTCATTCCAGTTACTAGCAATATTGCTGTCTTGCCTGGTATACCACCATCGGATAACTTCCTTCGGAGTTTTAGGAGTCCTTCTAGTGTTCGGCTCGATATTCCTAAGAATATACTGTGGCAATCGGTTACGAGCCCTTCGAAATCGCAGCCGAGAAAATGCAACTACTAAAGATTGAGTGTTTTACATCAACCAAATATCGAGCCAGTTTCGTAATTATATTGGGTCAATCGCCAGAATTATTTATTATGACAATACCATTAAACGTGGAATCAGTACTTAGAACTTTTCGAAGACTATACAATCGAGGATTTTTCAGGAATAGAAACGATCTATCCTATTTTCTTTTTGTTAATTTTAGCAGTGCAATACGTGAAAGCCTACGTTAGCAGATAATGAAAAGGAATTAATAGAAAAAGTCATTTAATTTAAAACGTTCGACCATAAGTCTAGAGAATTTATTCATCGTAAGTTACAAGGCATAGGGCATTATCATTTATTAAATTCTATCAAATATTATTGAAAATCCTAATTAAGCACACAATAGTAATAATGAATGACTAACGTGCAGAATTATTCGAGAATCAAGGCACTGAAAGCAGTGAAAAACCCGTTAGTTTATGTATGTAATTATGTATAAAGTAATCTTGAAATTCCCTCGATCGACTAAAAATTTCTTCGAAAAAGAAGAAATGCATACTGAGCAAGAGTGTACACGAATTGACATGTACAAAAAAACAAGGTACAATCGTATGACAATTGATGACAATGCGTAATGTTAACTACCTAAAATATAAATGTATTTATGAGAATGAAGCAACTGAAACATGAATTTGTCAATTTTTACGCAATCAAATGCATAAATGCGTGTCTCGTTTTCACGTGTATTTTTTCCTTCCCTAACGTATTATTAGATTAATTGCTTTAATTACGAGCAACATCTTGTGTACTGGAAAATGCTCGTAACAGTGTATGGAATGATTGGAATGAGAATCTAAGAGAATAAAAAGAGAATCTGATCGATTGCCACGAATTTAACAATTTTAACTGACGACATTTGTCAACAGTTGCATACGCATCAGTTCCAATGAGTGAAGATGATGATGAAATAAATAAATAGTGAGTAACTGGACTTTTCCCTCTATTCGTCCGGGAGAGGAGGACGATAAACAGCAATAAGGCACAACACGGAGATGACGAGTTCAGAGGTAAGAAGTACCAATTGTATGCTACAGAGGATGACTTCCAGTCTGAGAACGTAATTCTGCCAGAAGAGGAAGTAAAGGGTTGCCAGGGCACTGGGTATTGTCAAGGCAATTCCGAGCAGTATGAGAAGTCCTCTTTCCGTGAGATTTCCTTTTCTTCCAAGGTAGACACGTCCACCCTCAGTTGCAATCAGAAATACCAGCAGTGAAAATTCAGTTATCGTTGTTCCAGAACTTGGTGATGGCAAGTTAGTGGCTTTGAACAGTCCCATTCCCAATTCACAAACAGCGAACATACCGAAATAGAAGGAGTTGAGGTACATCAGGATCTCGTACGTCAAAGATGAATTTGCTACTGTAGGCATATTTTCACTTTTTTTTTTGGAGACACTACGGGATTTTGTCAGGTCTGCAGGTGTTCATGCACTCCACTCAGTTCTCTCATTTTTTATCCTCTTAATTTTCACTTCAATAACATTTGGAGTTGATGATTTTTAAGGGATCAATGGATCGGCGATTGCCACTGGTGATACACCCTCTGCGTCGCTCCACTACAATTTTTTCTATTTTTTCTATTTTTTAATGAAACGTTTGTTTATTTTTAGCCTATAGACACGTCTAGGTGCTAGGATACCAAACGACGCCGTGTGGACAGTGTAAATAAATGGGCTGTTCAATTAGTGGGCGGTTGTGATAAAAAAATGGGGGAAAATGGTGCGCATAGGTGCACTGCGCAGGTGTGCGGCTGATTCATATGATTTTGAATGAATGATAGCAGGGGCTGATGTCGCGGGTATTTAATACATTATTTTTTTTACACCAACGCCTATTGTTGATAATGAAAAGAAATCCATAGAGAAAGTCATTTAATTTAACACATTCGATCATAAGACTAGATAATTTATTCATCATAAGTTACAAGGCACAGGGCATTATCATTTATTAAATTTTATCAAACATTGAAAATCCTAGCTAAACACACAATAATAATCAGTGACTGACTAACGTGCAGAATTATGTGAGGATGAAGGCACTAAAAGCGGAGAAAAAAAAATTGTCGACTTTTGGTATATAATAGTGGATAAAGTAATCTCGATATTTGCTCGATCGACTAGAAATATCTTCGATAATGAAGAAATGGATACTGAGCAAGAGTGTACATGCATTGACATGTACAAACAACAAGGTACAATGGTATAACAATTGATGACAATGAGTGATGTTAACTAGCTAAAATATAAATATATTCATGAGCATGAGGCAACTGAAACACTACGACGTCCGTTTTTACGCTATCAAATGTATAAATGCATGTCTCGTTGCATATTTTTTCTTCCTCTCTAATATATCATTAATTGATTGTTCTAATTATGAGCAAATTCCCATTGTGTATTGGAATATGCTCGGAGCAGTGTTTGGAATGATTAAAATGATGAGATGAGAGAATAAACTGATAATTTGATGGATTTACTATGAATTTTCTAATGTTTACTGACGATATTCGTCATCAGTTGTTCACGCATGCTTTAGTCTCAATTAAACCAACAATTATGAGTAAATAAATAAATAGCGAGTTATTTCCTCGATTGTTGAGGGGAAGGAGGACGATAAACTGTAATAAGGCACATCACAGAGATGACGAGTTCAGACGTAAGCAGTACCAATTTTTTACTACAGAGGATCACTCATAGTTTAAGGATGTAATCCTGCTGGAGTAGGGGAAGTAAAGGATTGCCGGGGCACTGAGTATTGTTAAGGCAATACCGAGTCATATCAGGAGGTGAGATTTCCTTCCAAAGTCGACACGTCCATCCACAATTCCACTGACAAACACGAGCAGTGAAATTATCATTAAATTTCCATTATCGTTGTTCCAGAGCTCGCAACATGATGGCAACAGTCTCAATCGATCTGATTGATTTACCATTCGTACTTCAATATTCACTCACAATACTCGTCGTCAGCTGCTCACACATGTGTAATCCCAATGGGACCAGTGATTCCTGATGAAGAATTATGAATGGTGAATGATGAATCAATAAATAAACATAGAGTGACTGGAGTTTTTTTTTTCTATTCCTCAGGAAGAGGTGGACGATTAACAGCAATGAGGCACATCACAGAGATGACTAGTTCAGATGTAAGCAGCACCAATTCAATGCTGCAGAGGATGACTTCCAGTCTGAAGACACAGCTCTGCCAGAAGAGGAAATAAAGATTTGCAAGAACACATGGTATTGTCAAGGCAATACCTAGTAGTATGAGAAGTCCTTTACCCGTGAGATTTCCTTTTCTTCCTAGGTAGACACGTCCACCCTCAGTTGCAACGAGAAATATCAGGAGTGAAAATTCGGTTATGGTTGTGCCGGAGTTTGGTGATGGTATTTCGATGGCTTTTATTATACCCATTGTCAATTCACTTAAAGCGAATATACCAAAATAGAAGGAGTTGAGGTACATGAGGATTTCGTACGTTAAAGATGAATTTGCTACTGTTGGCATATTTTCACTTTTTTTTTTGGAGACACTACGGGATCTTGTCAGGTCTGCAGGTGTTCATGCACTCCACTGGGTTCTCTCATTTTTTTTTTCCTCTTGTTTTTCACTTTGATGACATTTTTAGCCTCCGAATTGTTGATTTTTGAGGGCCAAATCGATCGGCGATTGCCACTGGTGATGAACCGTCTGCGTCGCTCGACAATTATTTTTGTATTCTCTAATAAAATCTTTGTTTATTTTTAACCTACACGCACATCTAGGTGCTAGGGTACCAAAACGACGCTGTGAGGACAGCGTAAATAGATGGGCTGCTGCTGTTGAATTAGTGGGCGGTTTTTAAAGACGGGGGAAATACTGCGCGCTAATGCACTGCGCATAAATGCACATTGTGATATTTGAATGGTTTTACGGCGGGAAGATGAAACCAGTGGTCTACCATATTTTTGATTAACGGATTATAAGCAAATGCATTTTATGGAATTCTATGTAATTTCCCAAGAATAATTTTTAAACTGGAGAGCGTCGATATTCGATGAATGTAATTTTTTTATTTGGAAGGAAAATTTTTAAAATGAAATTGAACCACCAGATGTCGGTCTGACACGCGTCAAATT
>NW_011887745.1:921854-923416 GCF_000806365.1 Fopius arisanus | reverse complement strand
GAGAGCGTCGATATTCGATGAATGTAATTTTTTTATTTGGAAGGAAAATTTTTAAAATGAAATTGAACCACCAGATGTCGGTCTGACACGCGTCAAATTGTCAAATTTTCCTCGATGGTCCTCCGAAAATTATTTAAAAAATAATTGCTAATATGTCTAGGCATTTGCAGTTATCGAAAATAGTGCGGTATTTAGACTACTCGAGATTGTCAATTCGATTTCAAAATTCTTCGAGACGATATCTTGTTCGATCGTTTGCGAGCATTAGAGTCGACGAGACCCTGCAGAAGACACCCAAGACGTTGATCCTGAGGAAAGAGTTAACCAAAAAAGAAATTGTTATTGAGAATGGAGACACTGGGGATAAACGGCTGGTTAGAAGATTTTTGCAGATTTTCCTGGTTCTCATACGCGTTGTTTTAATCACGTCCATCGCTTCTTTATTGATTACTCTGTATTATATCAGCCCAAAAATGTACTCTGCATCATTGCTCCGAGGTAATTATTCCTGTCTATATTTAATCAACTCTGAATTGACAAAACGATTTCATTTCCCGAAAATCATTCAACGAAATCGAAAAAAACCGCCAAAATTTGATAAAATACTCAATTTTCCTTCGATTGAATCCTTCAATAATTTTAAATACGCGCGCTGTTATATAAAACACTCGGGTCTTCCCGAAAAAAATTTAATTTGTTTAATTTGATTGATTAATTAAAATTATTAAGACTTAATATTCCTTTCTGAAGATATAGATCATTAAATAAAATATCATCAAAAAATAAAAATTAATGGATGCCTGGTTGTTGAAGCGATGGAATTTTTGGGCTCCACCTTCGTGAAGCTTGGACAATGGGCATCGACAAGGCGGGATTTATTCTCCGAAGATATCTGCGATGTCCTCTCACATCTCCAAAGACAGAGCAGCACTCACTCCTGGATGTACACCAAGTGTTTAATGTCCGCGACATTTGGTCCGGAGTGGGAAAATTTGTTCAGAAGAATTGAGAGAAAGCCCATTGGTTCAGGATGCTGTGCGCAGGTATTTGAGGATGGCACTGGGAGGTCGTTCGCCCCGGAAACCGAAATTCAGTGATATCGCCAATACTTCTGGCCCGATGTTATTGACCTTTTTGTCACTCAGGGACGCATCACAGGGATAAAAATTCAAATTTAAATTAGAATCGCGGCCATGTCATTACGATAAAAATTGTAACACCAATCTCAAATTTTACGAGACTCACACGTAATTGTTCTTTATAATTTGCATTACTAAATTACATGACAATTACAATTAACGAATCTCATAAAATTTCGGGTTTATTTCTCTTTTTTTTGCCTTTCACAATGTAATTTTCCGGGAATTTTGCAAATGTTGTTTCATCGGAATTTTTTCACCGTTTAGTAAACAATTATTTGATCAGTCATTTGATAATTTAATTGTTTAATTATTTAGGTTTACAGAGCGTGGGTTAGGAGCGAAAAGATGCAACTCTATCGGGCCAGTGATAATTCCCATTTACCGGGCTATGTACACGGTAATTGCGTTCGTATTTATGAG
>NW_011887745.1:912986-915399 GCF_000806365.1 Fopius arisanus | reverse complement strand
AATTAATTGTAACAGCGTAAGGAAAAGATCTCGTTAGAATATTGAATGTAATGGAATGATATTTTCAGTTTTAGAATTATTGGGAATCGGCTTGGTCGTGGATTTGATCAGTAAGCAATGGGCGATGTCCTAACGCCAATGGCCGATTTTACTGTCGGATTTTAAAAATCAGATAATTTGCAGATTCATATTTTACAACAACCGAAGAAGTTCCTGAAAAGCTAGAAGTCGAGGAATTGATACCTGTTGTTATAAAAGTTGTACATCCTAGGGTGGAAAATTACGTAGAGTGAATTTCATTTACAAATGCACACATTTCCGAAGTTATTAAATTGTATAAATTCTCCTATTTTTCTAGGACTGATCTATTCATGATTGAGTTGTTTTCCGTTTTGATATCACATTTGGTTCCTTCTCTTCGATGGCTGGATCTTCCTGGTTGCACCAAGGAGTTTGCATCGATGATGCGGAATCAAGTGAAATTATTTTCATAATTTACTTCACAATTTTTATAACAAACCAATAATTTCTTAATCTGCGTAAAAAATTCTTTCACAAATGCTGAAAAAAAATTAGGTCATGTCCCATGATGCAATAATAATTGCTATTTCCATTATTTGAATTTAATGGATTGAAGTTGGACATGAAGCTAGAAGCCCACAATCTCCAGCGGTTCTCCTCAAATTTTTCCAAAAACCATGCGGTTATTTTTCCCACTCCCCTGAACAACTTAACAACCCGCAATATTCTCGTTGAGAGTTATCACGAGGGTGAGCATATCTCGGGTTATCTCAAATCGTCGGATCATGCTGAGTTGAAGAAACAATTAGTCAAGATTGCCATTCCCCTGGTTATGAAAATGGTACAGTGCCTTTTCGGTGGAACTTCGAAGAGTAAAATATAATTAATCTGATGAACTGCAGGTGTTTGAGGATAATTTCTTCCACTGCGACCTACACCCTGGGAACATTCTAGTGCAGGAGAGATTTCATCAGCAAATCTTGCCATTTTGCTCCAGCAGAGGACCACGTCTCGTGATTCTGGATTGCGGACTTGTTTCATCTCTCAATGATCGATGTTTGCAGAACCTACGGGATGTTCTTCATTCGATTGTCACAGGCGACGTAATGAGTTAACAAAGTGTTACATCTCATTCCGAGTAAAATATGTTTGCAAATATCTTTTCACTTACACGAGTTTGAATTGAATTTCCATGAAAAACTCACTCTGTTACTAAAAAACCAAAAAAACAAACGAAACGTCAAGATAATTGGATTGTATATTAAAAGATAATTAATTTTAAACGAGATATTGAAATTAAATTAATTATACTCTTCATAAAAATTCATGATCAGATACAATTGAATTTTCAGTGGATGGAAAATTTGGGGAATCATTTTTTGAATTTTTAACATTTTCACGATTTCCCACGATAAGTGATACGAGATAAAAATTAATTCAAAGTAAAAATGTTTTCAGGGTGCCCTGGCGGGTGACTATATAATGCGACACAGCAGCCACATGACACCAGATCCAAACGGCTTCAAGACATCCATCGAAAATATCATGAAGAGACACATGACGAATAAAATGGGTCTTAAAAATGTATGCAGCTCACCCATCAAGACCAATTTCGACAATTAATAATCTGTTTATCGATGTAGGTCAACCTAACTGCAGTCATGAAAGAATTTTACTCAGCCTTGATCCATTACAAGGTTCAACAAGACAGTGCCTTCATAAATGTCGTACTGAGTGTTCTGTTGATCGAGGGACTCGGCAGAAATTTAGACGTTAAAGACGACATACTCCAGGATATCATTCCATATCTCCGTTGAGCCAAGATGCTGAAGACTCTTCTCAGCAGGACAGTAGCTGTATTTCGAGCTGGTTTTCAAGGGGCTAAATAATATCACCTTTTTTTTTGAATCTCTGGGGGTATAATCTTCCCACAATTCAAACCACAGATTCGCTTCCTGGTTGAGGCGAGAACAAGAAGCACTTCCCTCTGTACGTGATCCCATGGATTTCACACGCTTCTTTCGCATTTTCTCGACATGAATGGAATAAAATTATGGAACAATAACATTCCACAGCGTTTGTCACTCCTCGATGAAATTGCGAAATGAAATTGCGGTTTTGCATTCCATTTATTGATAAATGTGAAAAATCCAGGCACATGGTGGGCGCGATTTTTTTTCTGTGGAATAATTCATTGTTTTCAATTATTCAATTTTATCTACTTTTTGTACTCATTACGTGTGCGTAATGATAACAATGACGTGAGGTAATGATAACAATGACGTGAAGTAATGTTTAAAAATCTGAGAATTACCAACGAATGTACATTGAAAAAAAAACAGTGAAGGAAGTTATTAATATTATTCGAGATTTAATTGAATTATGAAAACAT
>NW_011887745.1:910622-912976 GCF_000806365.1 Fopius arisanus | reverse complement strand
AAACGAAACGTCAAGATAATTGGATTGTATATTAAAAGATAATTAATTTTAAACGAGATATTGAAATTAAATTAATTATACTCTTCATAAAAATTCATGATTAGATACAATTGAATTTTCAGTGGATGGAAAATTTGGGGAATCATTTTTTGAATTTTTAACATTTTCACGATTTCCCACGATAAGTGATACGAGATAAAAATTAATTCAAAGTAAAAATGTTTTCAGGGTGCCCTGGCGGGTGACTATATAATGCGACACAGCAGCCACATGACACCAGATCCAAACGGCTTCAAGACATCCATCGAAAATATCATGAAGAGACACATGACGAATAAAATGGGTCTTAAAAATGTATGCAGCTCACCCATCAAGACCAATTTCGACAATTAATAATCTGTTTATCGATGTAGGTCAACCTAACTGCAGTCATGAAAGAATTTTACTCAGCCTTGATCCATTACAAGGTTCAACAAGACAGTGCCTTCATAAATGTCGTACTGAGTGTTCTGTTGATCGAGGGACTCGGCAGAAATTTAGACGTTAAAGACGACATACTCCAGGATATCATTCCATATCTCCGTTGAGCCAAGATGCTGAAGACTCTTCTCAGCAGGACAGTAGCTGTATTTCGAGCTGGTTTTCAAGGGGCTAAATAATATCACCTTTTTTTTTGAATCTCTGGGGGTATAATCTTCCCACAATTCAAACCACAGATTCGCTTCCTGGTTGAGGCGAGAACAAGAAGCACTTCCCTCTGTACGTGATCCCATGGATTTCACACGCTTCTTTCGCATTTTCTCGACATGAATGGAATAAAATTATGGAACAATAACATTCCACAGCGTTTGTCACTCCTCGATGAAATTGCGAAATGAAATTGCGGTTTTGCATTCCATTTATTGATAAATGTGAAAAATCCAGGCACATGGTGGGCGCGATTTTTTTTCTGTGGAATAATTCATTGTTTTCAATTATTCAATTTTATCTACTTTTTGTACTCATTACGTGTGCGTAATGATAACAATGACGTGAGGTAATGATAACAATGACGTGAAGTAATGTTTAAAAATCTGAGAATTACCAACGAATGTACATTGAAAAAAAAACAGTGAAGGAAGTTATTAATATTATTCGAGATTTAATTGAATTATGAAAACATCGTGATGGCCTTCATATGGTCACGTTTCGAGATTTTAGAGTGGAAAATATCACGTGGATGTTTTCCTTAATAAAAACACTTCTCTTCCTCCAGCTCCGGTGCTTTCTTTAGTGTACAAGATCAGAAGGTTCCAGTACGTGGAAAATATCTGGAAGTGATGTTCCGTGTGAAATCTGGAGGAGTGATCTGTTAATTCTAACACGACAGCATTTATTTTCAACATCAATTGGTAATTTCGAGACTTATTGTTATTTTTCCTCAATTTTTTACTATCCGGAATTTATATTTAATTATATACCAGAATTTCTTACCGGAAATCAGGTAATTTCATGGGATTATCCATTTACTTACGATTTACGATTAAGCCACGTGATTTTGTGTTTCGAATTAACGAAAAAAATTGCGTAAATTATTATTAATTGAATAGAATTTATTGAATTTATTGAATTTATTGAATTAATTGAAATTTATTGAATTTATTGAATTAATGGAAATTTTTATTAACGATACAATATAAAATTCAATTAAACTCCACAAAATCTAGAGCTACAAAAAAATGAAAAAATAGATCCAACTGATTCAGTTTTAAATACATAATTACGCATAATCACACGATACGCGATTTAACTCTAGAATCCGCGGAACAATTAATCGATTTGAGAAAAAACCCTAGAGTTTTCGAAGTCGTTTGGGGTTCAATAATCTGTGGATTTACCGTAAACTGCTGTCATTGACACCGCACCTAACGGGTGATATTTTTTTTTAGCTTTTAGTATAAATCATTGAAAAAAAATCCAACGAGAATGTCTTTCTAATGCCTAGAAGTCGAGATGGTCCTTGACCCTGCGCCTTGATATCCCGTTTTTCGATTCCGGTGGTTGACTCCATCCCATCAGAGTTCAATCGCTTTCATCAGTCACTGCATTCCTCTTCTCAATCCTCCCTCACCGGATTAAATACTTTTCCCCCATCCGCGAAAAATAAAAACAGACGAATAAACATCAGATGTAATACTGAATAATGTGCTTGGCCGACCTGAATTCCGTACAACATAACTGCTTATCCACGCCTTTTTAAATTCCATGCGTGCAATACTCTTCCTCTCTCCATCTTCCTCAGGGCCTTTTCTCACCCACAATTTCCTCCTTCATTTTCAACAGACCCTGTAATTTATTGACTCTTACTTATCGTC
>NW_011887745.1:895770-905047 GCF_000806365.1 Fopius arisanus | reverse complement strand
TTCCTCTCTCCATCTTCCTCAGGGCCTTTTCTCACCCACAATTTCCTCCTTCATTTTCAACAGACCCTGTAATTTATTGACTCTTACTTATCGTCATCATCTGTTGGTTACGGAAAATTGATTGAGCATTTAATTAACATCCAGTCAATTGAAAAATTAATATTTCCAAACAACCCTCTCAATATTGACCGCTCGTCAATTTTTAGACTGCCATATGAAGATCATTTTTTAAATATAAATTTCAAATTAAAAGAATATGGATATATATATTTATTTATTTGTTTTAAGGTAAAATGAAATCGATAAAAAATTGACAGGCAATCGTTTTTTTTTTACTCAATTTTTTTTATTTATTTTTTAATATGTATTTTTAATTTAAAATAATGGTATATTAAACAATTAATGTTTATACAGTGGTATTTTATAATCTTTATAATTTATATTGGTTTATAATTTTTTTTAAAGGGAGAATTCTCACAATATTTTTAAAAATTCTCCGTTGCGAATGAATATTTATCAAAATGATTTGTTTCTGCATTCACGTTTTATCTCGTTAAATCGTTATTTCTTTTCCATTCCTCCGGTACTTGTCTCCACCACTTTCTCATGCTGTCTTCAGTGTCAATGAGAGAAAAAAATATGAAAAATAAAAAAAATAGAGGTAGAAGTGGTAGATCTTTTCGCTTGACTAAACCTGTGACATAACCGGGCACTTCATCTTTAAAATCATCTCCCTCTGGGTTTTCTAATCTTTCACCCTTCAACGTTTCCCAGGTATTTCTTTTTTCTCCATTCCCATCCGGAGATTTTCTTTACGAATACTTCACGCTTCATCTTGTTGGACTATTTCTCATCCAACCCCTCTTCTCCTTCATCGGGTTATCAGTATCGATATCTCTTCCTCGTCTCCGCCCATCGCCCACCCACTATTTTTTCACCTCTCTTTCCTCTAGGATAGAACACCCACATGGACCTTGGGGTGGAGTGTCATTCCGTTATAATTATCGAATCCATTTTTTATTGAAATTTTCTCGGAGTTTTACGGGATGAACTGAAAATTTCACGTTATTTTTCGGTTTTCTTACGGAAAAATTACTTCTCTTTTCTCCCATAATTTTTTGCAAAATAATATCCCCCCTCTCCCAAATTTTCTAGATTATGGAATTTTTTTTCGGACATTTAATCACCCCCAAAAAAATCCTCAAGAGTTTCTTCTAAAAAATTGTTTAATAAATTAATACTCAAGAAAAATGATGACATCAATTTATTTTAAATCAATGGAACTTCCACCAGAAATTGTAGTAAAAAAAAACTTTATTATATAACTATATACACTACAATAACTTTAACAACAAATTCCAATTATTTATTGTGTAGTTATTTAATTTTGACTGCAATTTCTGTAAATATTGATAAATATTTCTCTCCGTGCATTTCCGTAATTGAAAATCGCTTGATAAGAATATTAAAATCCACGAATTCCGTAGATTTCGCGCTAAAAATAATTCGTAGAAGTTCTAAATTAGTTAGGAGACTCGTCTACGAGAAGATTAGATAACAAAATAGTAGCGGTTCTCACGATAAACTGATCACACCGGCTTTAAACTTCAAAGCAGTCTTATCATCTTGCCTGATAAACCAGTATCATATTAACGAAACAATGTCTCCAGAGATCATACGCAAGAAACAATTTCCGACGTCAACAATTCGGAAGCAATTGTGAAAATAATTAACGAATTACATGAACTGTCAATAATTTATTTCACCTGCTCTCTCCACTCTAGACTCGCACGTGTGAACAGAAAAATTGTAGATAAGACTTGAAATGATAAAAATTCTGCATATGATTTTTCACTTTTTTTTTAATCCCCAATAATAAATTAATTGAAGAGGAATTGAGGCGGAAAAACAAATAGAAGAATTCTGTGAATTGGGAGCATATCGGAGTCATTGATTAATTGATTAAATAGGATGAGTCGCTCGGCTTAAGAAATCATGAAGATATGTGTCGATGAGTTAATGACAGATTGAGCAACTTATCAAAAATGTTTAATTAAGAAATATGAAATTACAGATGGACACTTCCTGTTTATTCTGATAATTAATTCCACTCTTTGGTACTCACGTTTTTACCTGATCCCGAGGGAAAAATCTTCAGAACCAATGAGAGAATCAATAATCATTTGTACAACAGTAATAATAATTAATAATAATAATTGTTTATAACTTATTGCAGTAAATAAAGGGAAAAATTATGAAAAATCGAAAAATCATGAAGATGAAAAATTTTTTTGTATCTTAATTTACAGTTTAATATTATAATAAAAATATTTACTGTAAAATTCAATTGGAAGAAATAATTTCATGAATTCTAGGTGAAATTGAAAATTAATCAGGCATTTCCTTTGAATTATATTTGTTCACCGCGAATCTATCGGTTGACACCTGAGAAATTAATCGATTAATTTCATTCAATCGATAATCGTCCCGTTCCATCTGTCACATTTTTTACATCTCTATCTCCACATCAGAAAGATACTGAATTAGTATTAATCATTTGTTCACCGGAAAAATTGATAAAAATTATCCAGATAATTTCCTCTTCTCTCAGTTTTTAAGAATATATTTATTATAATCCCAAAATTTTCGCAGTGATTTGTTAAATAGATGTTAAATTAAAATTGTACGACAGAAGTATTAATTTGAGTCTTAAAATCGAATACGTTTATTCAGAACTAATAATTAAAATCGACTTGCACCATTTCGATGTTTCACTGAATGATCTATTACAAATTGAGTCGACCTACTCTACTTATTCTTGATGAACTGTAAGAACTTTTTCTCCAGAGAAAATAGCGAGGTTTGAAGGAAGGATTCCATGGTCTCTACTTTCAAACAATCAAGACAAATTAATCATTGACAATTTACTATATACTATATATACACTAATATCATATATATATACTATACATATACTAATATCATCTACTATTTCATCATCATGGAATTTTTTTCGTATTGACATTAAAATTATTGAAAGATAGCAGAATCTCTCTAAAAATTCAGCAATTTGATCTAGATCCATAATTACTCCCAACGAATTAATTCACTCCTGTCACTCAACTGCTAATTGGCTACAGGTAATTATCATATTTTTTTTAATGGAAGTTTATTTTATGAGTACCCTCAATCGGTGGAAATTCTAGAATATTTAAAACGATATTTTCATTACAACACAATTAGAACAGGTATTTAAAAACAAATTATGATTTCTGAAAATGTAGATAGGATTGAATGAGTAATAAAAACATTAATTCTCATTAATCATCAATCATTTATTCTAATGAAATAGATATTTTATTAAGGAAAATCGGTGCAGCTCCAAAAAATACATCGATTAATTCGAAACCGCGGAATATGAAAAGCTCTCAACCCCGAAAAAAGAAAAAGAAAAAACCTGAAACCCTAAAGATCAATCACTGGAACGAATCGAAATGAGATGTCAGGTGAGAGAAAAAAATACCGAACGACCCTTTTTCGAAAATGATCCTATATTCAGAGAAAATCTCCCAAAAATAACAACAATATAAAATCCTTAAATATCTCACCAAATGATTAGTTTCCCTTATCAAAATTCAGGTTTCCAAGATAAACCGAAAATTCAACCGAAAAGAAAAATAACCGATTGGGAAAATGTCTGAAAATCCGAGGAAAATAAATGCCCGAGGGATTCCATAAATCACAAACAATTAAATAAATAAAAAATCAATAGAAGTCGATTGATAAATCAATAGATCGAGTGGATATAATCGAAATGAGATGTCAGTTGAGAGAAAAAAAATACCGAACGACCCTTTTTCGAAAATGATCCTATATTCAGAGAAAATCTCCCAAAAATAACAACAATATAAAATCCTTAAATATCTCACCAAATGATTAGTTTCCCTTATCAAAATTCAGGTTTCCAAGATAAACCGAAAATTCAACCGAAAAGACAAATAACCGATTGGGAAAATGTCTGAAAATCCGAGGAAAATAAATGCCCGAGGGATTCCATAAATCACGAACAATTAAATAAATAAAAAATCAATAGAAGTCGATCGATAAATCAATAGATCGAGTGGATATAATCGAAGTGAGATGTCAGTTGAGAGAAAAAAAATACCGAACGACCCTTTTTCGAAAATGATCCTATATTCAGAGAAAATCTCCCAAAAATAACAACAATATAAAATCCTTAAATATCTCACCAAATGACTAGTTTCCCTTATCAAAATTCAGGTTTCCAAGATAAACCGAAAATTCAACCGAAAAGAAAAATAACCGATTGGGAAAATGTCTGAAAATCCGAGGAAAATAAATGCCCAAGGGATTCCATAAATCACGAACAATTAAATAAATAAAAAATCAATAGAAGTCGATAGATAAATCAATAGATCGAGTGGATATAATCGAAATGAGATATGCATACCGATAAAGTGGAATGAAATGAAAAGAAATAAATGATTAAAAATCATTCTCTCCCTCGGTCTCTCCTCCCCCTCCCTTCACCGGGACTTGTCTCACCGTGGGGGTTTCTTCTCCCCCACAACCCCCACTCCTCATCCTACGAGATTTTTCAAAAAATATAACATGTCCTGACGAGACATTTGGAGACTCAGTACGATCGCGTCTGCTCGATGGGGCAGTTGGTGTGCACTTCTCCAGCCATTCATTTTACCCACGTGCCCCATCACTAACGCGTCTCGTGCTCATAAAATCCACCGATAATCATCAACAATTACTGATAATCATCAATATCTATTAACTACATAATTACTTTAACGTCGTTTTAATAATTTATCAATAATAAAAATAAAATAAAACAAAATAATCATCAAAAATAGCCAATCTTATTTAAGTTATTCAATCAATATTCTCGAACCACCAGAGAGGAAAATTTTTTGTATTAATTATAATCAATAATTATCGATAATTATCGATAATTATCAATAATCGTTAATATCGAATAAACGAGGATATTTATTGGTTTAATGGGAGTCTAGTAATCTGTCAATCAATATTTCTAAACCAACGGAGGCGAAAAATTTTGCATGCCACTCATGTGTGTAATAATCCGTAATCAATGGTAATGAGTGATAATGAGTGAAATAAATTAATTCTGTTTGTCTATATTTATCTTGGGTGATATTACTATCGTCGGGGCTGGACTCAATCCAGTGGGAGCATATCGGAAAGGTATATATGTGGTTATTGATGGCTCTTCAATCATCATCTTCCTTGGTTGACCCGTAACGAGACACGTTGACGTACTGATTACACTCGTTTCATCAACATCTTATTGTTACACCGACTGATACAATTGTACAATCGGCAGTTATTGGTATGTCATATTGACATCGGCGAGGACACTGAGATAAATATTTTTCGGTAAGTCAGATTTCAAGCAAAAGGAAATTTATTTAATAATAATAATGATTGTATAATAAGTGATATATAATCATTGATTTTGTTGCCAAGTTAATTGCCATGAGAGAATTGCATTTTTTTCGAGAAGTTTTTCGTCGATTTCTCGGAATGCAAGGCAGATTATGATTTTTTTATAGATACCTTTTTTGTAGCTCTCATCTTTCTCTGGAGAAAATGTTCATATGAAAAAGTCGCTATGTTTTTTTTATTTCGAGATATTGGCTGAAAACTCGCCTCGGGATAAATGCTCTTTTTCTAGTTTTTCGTTTTTGCCAATTATTTTTTATTCAGTGTTATTTTGTTGCTAATTTTCAAGTGACAATTTATAAACTGGCAGTGGGATGGGTGATTACGAAATGTTAGGGGATAAGTTTTGTAAATATTTTCGTCGGTGAAATTTCGGTTACTTGAAATATTTGTAATTGAAATGTGAAGATTTTCTCGGAGTTGGGAAATTTAGTTTGAAGAAAGTCATTGTTTTCGTTAGGATAATTAATTAAAAATAATTACCCAATTACCCAGTGTAGAATTGAAAAACACGATAATTTGAGATTTCGACGATGGATATCTGACCAATGACGAGGTCAAGGTTTCAGAAGTCTCGATAATCATTTTTCAATGTATCAATAAAATACAATCCAGATTAGCAAAATAATCACGGTATGAAATATTTTGCATAAAAAATTAAAGCGGAAGTATTCCGATTTTTCAAAAATCGCTTCCGTAATCGGTCAATTCGTAATTACCCATTCCATAATTAATATTAAACAAAAAATTGAACAGAAAATTGTAACAGGTACTGAAAAACAAATTAATCATTGCTCACAATCCAGGGATGATTGAATGACTGATAAAATCATGAATTTGCAGCCCAAAATTACAATAATTATCTACTTCAAATTTATAATTTTCATTAAAACAATCGGAAGCAGCTTTAATTTATATAAAATCACCGAACCTGTAAATTCCTCAATCAAAAATGAATTCCAAAATCTTCCCTTAATATATCTCTATTTATTTTCAAATACTCAATTTGTTGATGCTAATTTCCGAAGATTCAAGAGGTAAATTAAAATTTTTGTTTACATTATTCTCCAAGTCACAGGCCAAATGTTGAAGAAAGAAAAAAATTTTTCCGATTGTTCGCGATTTAATTCTTCTCTAGAATTTAATTATATAATTTATATTAATAATAATACTAATAATAATAAATAAATATGATAATAATTTGTATATATTTATTATTGTAGTTATTACAATAAATTAATAATAATGATATAGAGTATTATTCATAAGAATATCTAATTATATGTTAATTAGAAAAAAAAAATTTTCCGTCTGACTTGATCTGATAAATCTGATAAATCTGTCTTGTCATTTGGAAATGGTTCGGCTAAAGGTTTCAGGGGATGAATAGTTTTTCTTCAGTTGATGATTCCTATCTCGGAATAGTTAGAGACGAGAAATTTTTCTATTCTAGACCGATAGAACGGTCACGGCGGCTTGATTACGGCGAAACGCCGCAAATTCAATGGTTAATTGCAATGAGGAAGTGGCATGCACCGGAAATTAATGGAAAAGTGATTTTTCATTCTCCAGTCGGGTTCACTTCATATCACTAATCAACTTCCGCTTGCCTGTTATCACCGCGAATGATAACTAAAGAAATGATTTTCAAAATTTGAGGAGCTAGATTAGAGAATTGATGAGACGATAGGGGCGATGAAAATTGTTGGAGTGAAATTTCGAGATTTTCAGATCTAAATCCTGAAGTATTTCCTTATTTTTTCAAATCTCGAGTTCAACTTTCACTGGATTATTCATTAAAAATCCTGTAAATTTGTTTAAAAAATAAACAATTCATGAATTCTCGCAACACTTGAATTTTCATAACTATTAATAAATGTACAAAAATTATGAGGATTAAAATAATTATGGTTATCGATCCAATTAGAATGAAAATAATTACACCGTAATCTGGTAATTATAATTGTGCCGATATGACGTATGCGTTGTTCTATCTAATGATGATTACAACCGTACACCGCGTGAGATAGCAAATATGCTGAGGTCTGTAAATACTCCATAAATCAAGAAGAGCAAAAGATTGGAATCAGTACGGTCGAGGCTGACGAAGATTCCACTCGTTGGAATTTCTCCAAAGCAATGATGATAATTTCCACCAATAAATCCCAATTATCGCTCAATTCTCCATTACCCTCGGTGAAATAATTGAGTAATTAGTCAAAGGTGACTTATCAGTGGTGCACCATTCGCTCAAAATTTTCTTATCAACTCGTTCGACTCAACTAGGCCACATAAACAATTCTATTATTATTGTTCATTACAATGGGGCATTATTTGAATTTTTTACGACTTTTCATATGTTTATTTCGACACGCGGAATACAATGTGATGCCAATAGAACGCGCAGTAGCGAAAATACTTGTGTTTGGCTTCAGAGGATGAAATTGCACTCTGACCAATCTCGAGAGCTTGAAATATTCTCATAATCGTGAGGATAAACAGAACGAAGATCTCACGAGGGTGACAACTTCCTGGATCACTTCTCATTAAATTTCAATTGAATTTGGGAATCAGAATTTTACAAGCGGCGAGGAACAAAAATCGGTGATAAAGTTATTTTTATTTTTAATTTTATAAGTTTTTAATTAATTCAATTTTAATTAATTACTCTTTCGAATTTTTTTAATCATCCTGAAAATTCTGGAACATTGGGTAATAAATCTATTTTGAATATAAATTGAATTTCCAATTCATTGAAATGATTATTGAATTTATTGGTAATTTATTCAAATTGAGAAATAACGAATATCTCTGAATAATTAATTATAAAATACAAAACATGAAAGAAATCCGGTGCTGTTTACCATGAATTTCCCACAAGAATAAAAAATTACGACTAAAATTTAAATAATTGGCGAAGGTGTAACGAAAATTTAAATAATTAGCAACAGCGTAATTGTTGTCGAAATTCCGGAGTGAAAAACAAGAAAAAAATCACATGATGAAAAAAATCTCGTATGTGATACTTTCGCTCCAGGAATTGACAAATTATCCCATAAATATTCGACGTCATCATTTTTGTTTATTTTCCGGATGACTTGGTGATTGTGATTGTGATAATAAAATACAACTGAATGACTGAGAAAATTCCCGACATGTCGAGTGATTAAATCACTCATTACGGACACATGTAAATGACAGATAAATGGTACACCGAGTAATGGAAGGATTAAAAATAATAGATAAATATAGGATTTAATAAATCGAATGATTGATCATCGAATCCTGCCAAGGAATTAGCAATTGGAGTGCTCTGTCGAGTTCTTCGGGTTTATTTCAGTCGGTGCAATTAATCACGAGTTGATAACTGAAATAAAATGAATTCTGCCCCTTCCTGTAGTGTATCTCTTGGCCAACGACAATCAGCAGTTTACTACTGACAATTCATTGCCAGAGTAACCTCCATCCCTCAATTGATGAATGCGTAGTATTTCAATGAAGGAGTCATGAGTATAAGATTATTTTTCGTATTTATCCGGTTATTCAGTGTTTCACTCGTATTTACTCCGGGTAATACGAGTTTTCCTAATTATTTGGTAATTATTTTGTTTTAGTCTGCTGTACAGAACGGGAGAAGATCGTTATGCTGTTATCAGGGGCTTGGTTTGAATTGATATGCGTGTCAATTTGTGCTATTGTTGCATTGGCTACTAGTTACAGGCCACCCTGGTGGTTTTGGTCTGGGACATCTCATCAGTCTGAGAGTGAGTTAATTTCATTT
>NW_011887745.1:828002-894870 GCF_000806365.1 Fopius arisanus | reverse complement strand
TAATTACAATAATTACAATAATTACAATAATTACAATTGAACTAATCACCCCAAGACTTATTTAAATATCAACATTTGAATATTTCATCTGGGCAGAATGAAATCAATAAATATAAATGTAAATCTAAACTGAATGAATTTTTGTCGATTTTTCTTCTCAGTCTTTAATTAATTCACCGTTTGGATAATTATCATATAATAAAAAAAATGTTAGAATGAATTTGATAGGAGAAAGTTCTGTCAATGGCCCCCGATGCAGAACGAGTCTTTAGGGTTCATCGTTTTCAAAAAGTAATACATTAAAAATTCCCACAATCCGGTTTTGACGTAACGGTTATCGACCTGTTATCTTCTTATTTGAATAGAATTCGAGCTCAGTCGTAATCTGGCAGGTAATTAGCTTCGTAATTTAGGGGCTGGAGAGGCCAATGATTTTTTTTATCACACCCATTTTTTATCCTCAGCCCAAAATACGGTGCATGCATTGGATTTAATAAAACCCCTCGAGGTAATGATCCTCGAATATTAACGACCGTACATCCACGATTTGGGTTTTATGACGGAATTTCATCGTTTTTTTCCGCCCTGAACCACCCAATAGTAACAATTATGGAGGAATAAATTATCTCACAACCATTAGGAGAAATCTCGGTGCAACCTTGGAGGGTATTTAAAATTCTTTCAATGAATGCATTGCGCCATCAGCTAATGTTTCAGCCAATTGATGTAATCATTGGATAATAATTTAAATTTCCCAGTAAAGTCATTAATTTTGAAATAATTAATTCACCGGTTTTTTTTTGGGGTAACCAGGTCAAACCATTTCCCTCCGGGCTATACATTAACTTAATGTGAAAATTGTTAACTGCAAATTGTAATTTATTGTTATATTTTAATATCTGCGGAGTAGTACGAGTCGACTGGACTCACGCATCGGTTTTAGCGAAATATCTCGGAATCTAAGATAAATACCAAAATTTTTGTTGATACCTTTTTTGTAGGTCTTATTTTTATCTACGAAAAAGGTTATTACAAAAATGTCAGTATTTCCCTTAAGTCTGAAGATATCGCTTAAAAACTGCGCTAGGAAAATTGCTGAGTTGATCTTTAGTTTTTCGTTATTGATATGTTAATTGATAAAATTAAGAAAAAGGAAAAAAAATCACTTTTGATAGATATCAATGATAAATGTTGGTCTTCAAATACATAAGAGCATGAAATTAAATTAATGATTTTATTTACAGCGAAAAAAGAAGATAAAATGAAAAACAAAGTGTTGAGCGTTCAAGATGTGCCCGGTCCCCTCTCATTACCAATTCTCGGTACAAGATGGATATTCTCATTATTCGGGAGTTATCGATTGGATAAGGTTCATGATGCATACAAAGGTAAAGAACACACATATCAGATAAGAATATTCACAACAATAACAGATAAAAAATTGAAAGAGCCAATCAAGATAAACGAAAACAAATTCAAACATTTTTTAGTTTAATTCTTCTGTTTTAATCGCAAATCTATTTTAATACGCAAATCCAGAGAGCAAAAATTGATAACAAAAAGTTTCGTAATATCGCATAAAAATATCTGGAGATTTGTGTGAAAATTTCACGTATAGATACGAATAAAATTCGCGTGTTACAGAATAAATTTTCCAGTGATGGCGCTGGAATTTTGCTTAGGAATTTCCACGCGTGTGAATAGAAAAAAAAATTTTGAAATAGTTATTCTCATCACTAAGCGGAACGGAACATTCTGTATTCATTGCTGCATTTATAAAAGCAATGAGTGTTTATTAATTTTCTAAAGACTATCAGAACCAGTTGAGATTGCGGAAAAATAAAATGAATGAATATTCTCCCTCTGAGCTTGAGGTAGAGCTGTGAAATCGGATTAGTCAAATGACTAATTCTGATGGTTCACTCGGTAGCTAATCCCTGATTTGAGAGCAGACATGAATCTACACTACGGTCCACTGTGCAAGGAAGAGGCCCTGTGGAATTATCCGGTGATTTCTCTTTTCTCTCGTGAAGACATCGAGACAGTGATAAAACGGGGATCGCGATTTCCATTGAGACCACCCCAGGAAATCATATCCAGGTATCGGAAATCCCGGCGAGATCGTTACACTAATCTTGGACTTGTTAATGAGTGAGTATTTTTATTGTCATTCTGTTTTTATTTTGTATAAAAAAGTTCAATTTTATTTATGATATTTATTTATGATATTCGTCCAGCGAAAAATCAAGTGTTCTATTTCTCTATTCATTTATTATTTTAATTATAAAATATCGAGATTCAAATTTCAGTCGAACTTTTATTTTTATCAATCTCTAGATTATTTCAATTTCATTTATTACAAATTCAATTTAGTTTATGACGAATTTGTTGGTCAGCCTAGCGCTCGTAATTTTCCGTGGAGTTCAATGTTTTTCATGTTATTATTTTTTTTATAATGCAGACAAGGTGAAACCTGGCACAGACTCCGTTCAGCCCTGACTCCAGAGCTGATGGGTGCCAACACAGTATCCGGATTTTTTCCCGCTCTCAATAAAGTCGCAGACGAATTTATAAATCTCATCCGGAATACGCGAGCCGACGACAAAGTCGCGGGTTTCGAGGAGTTGGCGTACAGGGTGGGATTGGAGAGCACTTGCACCTTGATTTTAGGACGTCATCTGGGTTTTCTAAAATCTACATCAAATAACACAACAGCGAGATTGGCTGAAGCTGTGAGAGTCCACTTTAAAGCATCGAGAGATGCATTTTATGGATTGCCCCTGTGGAAGGTTGTGCCCACCACAGCTTACAAGGAACTTATTCAGAGTGAGGATGAGATTTATAACATCGTCTCTGAGATGTTGGATTCGACGATATGTCAGCAGATGAATGATGCGAGGGATGAGGCTGTCGAGGCCGTTTTCAAATCAATTTTGAGAGAAAAAAATTTGGATATAAAAGACAAGAAGGCGGCCATTATAGATTTTATTGCTGCTGGAATCCACACGGTAAGAGCCTCAATATTACCTCATTCTGATGGATTTTCTGTTTAAATTTATCAATTTTTTTATTAGTCCAGTTTTAATTTTATTTACAATTACTCATTACAGGTGGGGAACACTCTGGTATTCCTGTTCCATTTGATCGGAAGTAATCCAAGAGTCCAGAAGATTCTTCACGAAGAAGTGGCAACACTAGCTCCACAAAACTGTGATATCGAAGTCCAGGATCTTCGAAATGCCAAATATCTGAGAGCATGTGTGCAGGAGGGTTTCCGAGTGATTCCAACTACTCCCTGCATCGCTCGTATTCTCGACGAATCTATTGAAGTCTCCGGATATCACCTGAACGCTGGAACTGTTGTACTTTTACACACGTGGATAGCAGGATTGAAGGAGGGTAATTTCAAAAATGCCAGTGAATTCATGCCTGAACGATGGCTGGATCATAGTGAACCCCATTCACCAATACTTGTAGCCCCTTTTGGTGCTGGTCGCAGAATATGTCCAGGAAAACGATTTGTCGAGCAGGCTCTATACCTCATCCTTGCCAAAGTCATTCGAGAATTTGAAATCACCTGTGAAGATGAGCTATCCCTACAATTTGAATTTATACTAGCCCCCAAGGGGCCAGTCTCTATCACATTTCGCGATCGTCAAGAGTTTATTTAAGAAAAATCATCAATTATTCGTCCACTGTATTTTTGTTATTATTTTTCAGTAATTTATATCTATTGTCTTCTGTCCCATTTCGTTTTAAGTATTTGTAGCACATCTATGATTTTATTTAGATTTTATTTCGGCACTCATAGGTTCAACTGAACATATTTATTGATATATTTTTTTACAAGTGTTGTAGTCAGTTTAATAGTTATCGGTCATTGTAATCATACGTCAGGATTGTCTAATCATTGAATCTTATCATGTAGATAGATAGATATGGATTTTTTAAATAAATTGAGATTATTTTTTTGAAGGCTCGGGTGCACACTGTCATTATTGATGCATCCGCTTATTTTTAGATCATTTTCTCGATTTTCCCGTCACCTGGGAAAATTATTGGGAAAATTATCGGCGAGTGGAATTCTCGCTGTTGTATTAAGGACCGGTTGGATTATCTGGAAAAGATAATTTACTCCAAAATTGGGATTCCTAATTACTCTGGCAATTAATCGTTTTTTTTTTTCAATAATTGTTGGCTAGGGTTTTAGCGGTTGTCAACGACTAGAACGCTAGCTAACAATTATTGGAAAAAATAATTATACTCCATCCGGCCCTTAATTTATATTCTTCTGACAATTTTCCTCAGCTTCCCAAAATCAATCTGCGAGACGAGAGACGTTGATTCTAATTCAGTATTAATAAATGATGATTAGACAATTTTGATTCCAAATCATGTGTATGACCATGTGCAAAATCATGGGGAGAGCAGTGGAAATTATTTAATTAATTCAAATAATTTCAACTGTTTTATTTACGAGTGCCCAGAAATAACGTGAAAATTTTTAATTAATCGATTATGATTCTGTTTATTTCTTGCTCAAATCATTAAAGACTGACGCTAATATTTTTTTTATGTAATGACTGACTGAACATCAAAAATCGAATGATTAAACTTCTTTATTAATTGAAATTAATGCCATCGTCACAATCAGTGAGAATAAAATTTTATTAATCGATCATTAACGGTTGACTCTACAATAAATCATTCATCTTTCATAATTAATTAACTAGACTAATGCCATCAATGAAGTCTAATACATAAGACATAAAAATCAATACAAAATGTTAGTTTGCACATCTGACGTGAATTTGGAATTGTCCGTAGCACCTGCAGGAGCAGAAATAATACCATTTTAATCCTAAATTACGGAACATTCGTGATGTATAAAAATTATTCAATACTAGAAGACTGGAAGTACATCCGGTGAATTCGTGCGCATTTCTCCTTGAGTTTCATCGAACTTTGGTAACTGATTATGTGAAGAGTTGAGAATTAAGATGATTTTAATCTCTCAGGATTCTATTACATACCCAAAACACTGTATCATGTAATAATTCGTTATAACACCCCTCACAGTTTGGCAAAATTAGAAGATATAATTTTTAAATTAAATGTACATTTTTGTCAAGTTCCTTGTAAAAACCATCAACTGTTATGTAATGAATTTGTCATCTGCCCATTCGATGGCAATTCCCATTGAAAATTCAGCGACGTTGCATTTTTATTTAAATATCGGAAGAACATAGCCCATAGATTTCCATCTTTCCAATCATTCACGCTAATTATTAATATTTTTCTATTTTTTATTTAAAATGTGGGATGGACTAAAGAATTAGAATCTTCAATCTGATATTTCCTCATCGCCTATTCCTTAAGAATTCTCCAATTAAAATCAATAGAATTCCACTAGATTCCACATCCATTAAATATTCAATTAATATTTATTATTATCGATCAACGATCTGTCATTTGCATTCGTCTCTGTACGGTAGAATTCCGTTACAGTCGTAAGGAATAGAATTCCGTGAAAAATAAAGCCGATAAATAAATATTCCTCGTACTCGAATTTAAAATATTTTATGAGAATATTAATTTTCCATGCACAGGATAATAACGAAAGTCTACTGTACACGAATTTTAATCGATGTACATTATTCTATAATTTTAATTGCATCAGTCCATTTTCGCAAGGAACTAACGAGGAGGAAAATAAATTTGTTATAAATAAACTGACGAATGGATACTGTCACTTGAAATTTCATTAGTTGCTGAGATTTTTTATGCTTTTAGCGAGATTCGGTATCGATCCTTTGTTCACACTGGCTGCAGTCGGCCTCATAAAGCTGTGATTACGGGGCTGAGTAATTTTTGTTCTACTTAATGTCGAAGTCAGAGCTCTCGAGCTTGGCACACGGTTCTGAAGCATCGGAGGAGCACCAATGCTATTGTTGCTATCGTTTCGAGTTGATATCGTTCGTTTTGGTTTCGGTGTCACCAGTGCTGCATTATCATTCATTCCCTGCAAACATAATTAGAAAATTTTAATATAAAATAATAAAATAATGATATTAAACAAATATTACACCATTTCACATATGTATAAGCATTTGACATATTTACACGTCGATATATAATAATTTTGAGACGAAATATACATAAAAAATTACAGAAATTGAAAAAACCATTATTGCTGTCACCTTGATCTTCGAATTCGGTCAAGAGAACATCAGGATCAATTTTTTAAGCCATCAATTAAGGCCCGGATGGACTGTCTGGAAAAGATAACTTACTCCGAAATTGGGACTTCTCATTACTCCGTCAATTAATCGTTTTTTCCGATAATTGTTAGCTAGCGGCCTAGTTGTTGACAACCGCTAGAACGCTAGCTAACAATTATTGAAAAAAACGATTAATTGCCGAAGTAATTAGGAATTCGAATTTCGGAGTTAATTATCTTGTCTAGATAATCCACCCGAGCCTTAAGGGCGGGATGGAGTATCTCGGAAAGATAATTTACTCCAAAATTGGGATTCCTAATTACTCCGCCAATTAATTGTTTTTTCCGATAATTGTTAGCTAGCGTTCTAGTCGTTGACAACCGCTAGAACGCTAGCTAACAATTATTGAAAAAAAAACGATTAATTGCCAGAGTAATTAGGAATCCCAATTTTGGAGTAAATTATCTTTTCCAGATAATCCAACCAGTCCTTAATTGATGCGGATGATTTTTTTTAACTATCGTGAAAAAACTGAATTGTCCAAAAAATTAAGAATAAGAAAAATGGATGGAAGAAATCAATTTTTTGAATTTTGAAATGAATTTCACATTTGAAGAAAAGGAGATTAATTAGGTAGAGGTGCGGATGAGCAATCAAAGAAAATGAATAGAAAAAAAAATATAGAAAATTTCGAATCCCTTGGGTTATACTGTACACTTGGAAAAAAAAATATTTTTGCCAAGAATATTTTCTTCCCACAAGTAAATCTGGCGATCACTGTGTAAATACTCCCATAAGACTTACTAATGCCAAATATATTTTCTTGTGGTTAGTAAATATTCTTGGGTAAAGAAATTTTTTTTCTCGGTGTATTGATATACGATAAAAAATATGAAACTTAAATTTGGTCGATTACAAAGCTTCCTGTCGGAAGGAAAAAACTCACGGCTTTGTTTTTCCGGATATTTCTAACAACAGGGCCAACACTGCTTCCACTGCTGCTGCTCCGACTTGCTGGTATCCTCGTAACCGTAGACTTGGGTGCAGGCCTTCGTTTATCATTTTCTCTACTAGGAGGTAGTGTATTAGCACCCTTACGCAGATCATTGGTCATGGCACAAATGGCAGAGGTATAACTCCTCAACGGCGAATGATTGGGTAATTTTCTAACAGTATTAACAGACGTTGCAGAATTCAAAGAGCTCCTGGAGCTCATCAAACTGCTCCTAGACCCAGACCTCTCAACGTCATTCCTGAAAGAGTGGGCAAATTTCTTTGGTGATTCCACCTTAGCCTCACGCACCTTCTCCTTCTTCGGTAGATAACTCATTTTTTCTTTCCCAGATCTTAAAGATCCCGAATGCAGTCTAAATCCCTTGAGTCGCATCTCATCCTTCTCGACGATTCTCTTGGTATCAGGAAGACGCTCTTTATTGTAATGCATCTCCGCTGGAGAACAACTGGGCGAATCATGAACATCTGTCTCATAATTCCCAGATGATGTCTCCTGGCTGAGGGTCTCTGACACTAGACTCTGGGTCTCCTCGAATCCCTCGTCATTCATCTCCTGATCCTTGGACTTTCCGATCAACGGCGACGTCGATGTCATATTGATATCTGGAATGAATCGACTCTTGAACAGCGGAGATGTGTTTTTAATTGGAATAGATTTGTCTCCAGAGTTTTTATCCCCAACCGATGACGACTGATTATTATCCCTGATGCCCTGGAAATTCGTCGTCTGGTCGTCCATGACCTCCAGTCCCTTTGTTTCACTCGACGAAACGTAGACTATTGGCAGGGCATCTCTTTCCCGATCGATTGCCCTGTTTAATTGATTCACTTGACTGGGTGGATTACTCGTTAGTCTCATTGCTTCTCTCACTTGACTCGGATCAATCATGCTTCGATGCCTTTCCCTACAAGGCACAGCTCTCTCTGGCCACACAGGTGTCATCTCCCTGGGCTTTGATTCCTGCATCACCGGACTCAATACTGTATTTGTCACAGCAATTACTGGGGCTGGCTGGGTAATTGGCACTCTGGAATTTGTTCTCCTTGATTTCAGTTCGTCCTTCGGAGAATCTGTGAGGGTTGACTCTGGATTTGATACGTGTCGACGTTTCAATTTATCCTGCCACACCCGCAACATCACGTCTTCCTCAGGAGTTTTATCGATTATCAGAGATAAACTGCTTGGACGAGATGGATTGTCCTCCAGGTTATCGAGATTGGGCTCCTGCTTGGGGTTCTCCTTGTCTGATGGGCTTTCTTGAGTCTTCTTGTATCTCCGCGTCTTTCGCGCCGCTGAATACCTGTCGAAGTTACCACTTCCAAGATCACTATTAGCAACTATCGATTTCGTAGCATTAACTTTAATTTCTCGCCCTTGAGAACTGCTGCACCTGTCGCGTTTGCATGGCTCTTTGTCGACGGGTTTTACCTCTCGGGGTGGACTGAAGACTCGTCTAGTGACTGGTGGGGTTTCGATATTATCGGAGTCGATTTCGATTTTATCAGTGATCCTGTCATTTTTAGTGGATGATTTAGAGAACCTCCTTATGGAAGAGCTTGGAGTGAGACTGGGCTGACGAAGATAAATCGTCAATACGTCGTTGTCATCGGCAGGGGCAACCTCCAAGGTCTTATTTTTCTTGCGCTCTTCCTCTCGGATCGCCTGCAATGTGCTCTGGCCTAGGACATTCTCATTAGCCCTAGGTCTTATCCGTCGAGAGTATCTCGGATCGTTGTCTTCGGAGATCGAGGTATCCATAACCGATTTCTTCCAGGATTTGTCCACATGAGGAGGATGAGGCTGAGCTTCTTCAATAGCTGCCATCGTTCTCATTACGTCGGTTTTCTCCACTGAGGGACGCCAGTCGTAAACATCCGCGTATCTCGACTGGGATGGGTCCTGAAGTGTATTCATCTTCCCCTCGTTTTCTGCAACAAGAGAAATATTAACAAGAACTTAACACATATGAAATTCTTGTTAAAGCTATTCTATAGGTGTAAACATTTTTCTGATTTTTCCTCAACTTTTAAATAGAATCACAAAACTGTAGAGAAAATGCATGAATTATTGCACCACCACAAAATTTCGTGAGCCTTTAAATAATGTCAAAACGCAAAAACATTATATTTTTTTACATCAATCCCCTCGATAATTCGTAAAAAAATTTAAAAAACGTGAATTTAGGCTGTATATGGGTGTAGAACATCCTCAAGTCTTTAAAATAAACTTGAATCCTAAATTTGCCCTCTTACCAGGATCTTCCAGAGATCTACGATTGGCTTGCAATTGACGTGCCTTCCTCTGCAGTTCCTCACCAGCTCGTTCTTCTTTCTCATTTTCTGACAGCCACGCTTCAATCTTCTGTCTCCACGCTCGTCTGAAACAATTCCTCTTTCTAAAACTACATATTTACCCATGTAAATATTGATAAATAACTGAAGCAAAAATAATGAATAATCCCAGTGCTAGATAAAAAAAATATAAATATAGTAAAATTCTGTGTATACCCTGTTGGTTTAGCGTCTTCCTCAGCCTGTATAAACGATTTGGTCTCAGCAAGAGGTGAAGGTGAGCTCGGGCGTTCTCGATCACCCGAGAAATCAGCATTGAGGAGATCTCCACGTCGAGGTTGTCCCCTTGCCCTTCTTGCCCACGATCTGTCCAAACTCCCCCAGGACTTCCTCTCCCTCGTGGTCTCCTGTCCACTGCTGGTCCTCAAGAAGTCCATCAAATTTCCATCGTCATCCTCACAAGGCACTCGACTTCTCCTTCGACGTAGAGTCCCATTGGGTGTTACATCCGGTGAATAAGTATCTTCTTTGGTTATTTGCTGGTCAGGTCCACCTGAACACGAGCCAAGACGTCGTCTTATGCTTGGTGATCCAGTAATTGAGATGTCCTCGTCAGATGTGACACCTCCATTCTGCAGTCTCTTCATTTTAGCGTCACTCCTACCGTATGGTTGTCGAGAAAAGCCAGATTGTATGTCCAGGACTCCATAATCCATCAAATTGCACTCGGATTCCGAACCCGGCATGTCCATCTGATTACTCAGAAGACGTTTCTTCGCCAGGAGCTGCTCCTCCCGTTGCTTTCTTCGAGCATTAATCTGCTCCTCCTGGAGCTTTCGCCTCTCATTTTCAGCAACAGCTTGATTGAATTTCTGACAGAATTGATGGAATATTCTGTAGCATTCCTCGATTTTGAAAGCATTGGCGTCTTCACAGAAGAACTCAGCTAGACTATGTCTCACTGTCTCCAGCTCCTCCATGTCCCGTTTCAACTGAGCCATCCCTTGCTCTGCCACCAGCAAGAATTGCGCCATTTGTTCCTGAATATCAGCTTCAGTCGATGGAAGTTGAATTTGCGTTGTAATTTTTTTTATTTTAGTATCCAGGGTATTGAACTCATTCATCAACTGCTCAATAGTCGTTTTGGCAGCTGCCTCCAGTGTACTCATATTCTTGGCGAAGTGGAGCAGATCTTTTCGTTTTCTCTCCACCTGGAGGGCGACGTAGTGGATGAGATTCATGCCTGGTTTGTTTGCTCGAATTTCTGTCAACTTCTGGAGGGATGATAATTTAACACCAGCGGCATTCCCAGCATAGCCTCCGGAGTTAAGAAAATTCCCAGCAACGAGTACCATATACAGCATCTCCTGGAGGGGCTTATTCGTCATCAAGTCCTCTCCAGCGAGGATCATTGAGTTTATGCTGGGCTCCAGGTAACTCATGTTGGCTGCGAATTCTTCTTTCAACAGCATACACTCTATTCGGAGTTTGTAATTTGGCACTTGTATGAGCTGCAAGAAAAATTTCTCAGCATTACCGAGTTTGGATTTGTCACCATCGAAACTCTTAAGCATTTCCAATTCATCGACCTCTGGCAATATCTTAAGAAGTCCCCGTAGCTTTTCCGCTCCGATGTCGTCGTGTCCCCCTTCCCTGATTAACTGTATAATATCTTCGTTTGAAGTTCGAAATTGTTTCAGGAAAATATTGACGTTCAAACTCCTCTTGCCATCCAACAGGACGATTTCAGTTGGCTCTCGTCGTCGTTTATCTGCATCATTTCCACTGCTGGACGATGCAGATATCGATTGGGGGATCATTGGTGGCACCTGCTGACAGAAGAGTCCCTCCATCTCTGCCCAGTCGAGATCTGCCATCGGTGAATTCTGGTGCTCGTTCGCCACTAAAGACCAGATATTTCTCTTCCCCACGACCTTGTGATTAGGAATTTTATTCCAATTGATAGTCTTCATTTTAGTCTTAGGGGTGGGGATCTCCTGCTGGGGTAATAATTTTCCATTATTACTGGGTGGTTCTGGGGTAGGAGCCCTGTTGATCGCTGGTACTCTGAGTGGTGGTGGCAGGGGTGGTTCCATGGATACATCAAAATTGCCACAATTTGTGAAAAGGGGTGGTGGCGGAGGTGGTGGCAGGATGAAGGAGGGATTTGGTGGTGCTGGTGGTGATGGGATCGACGTGACAGGAGGTGATACCAGAAAAGGTGGAGAATTTGCTGCAGGTATTGATGATTTTCGTGGAGTACTTGATTGATCGGTGCCACGACAATGACAACACAAATTTGTCTGGAGACTGGGGGACCTTAATAACTTGGTGACGTCCTCACGACTCTCTAATAATGTAGCTCTGTGCACCAGTGTCTCTGCTGTATCCCAGGCAAGATCACTCGCAGCTTCTTTTGGATCTAGTCGCAGAAGGTGCTGGAGGATACTCAAGAATGGAATTTCCTGGGGTGTGTCTGCTATTTGACCGAGAATAGCATAAAACACATCGACGTGAGAGGATAGATCGATTCCTGGTGGTCCCTGATTGGTGAGTTCTTCGTCAGTCTCCCGTTGATCATCGAATACATCCAATTGCACTCGTAAATCCGGAAATTGGCTCTTCTGCTTTCTACAATTAAATTCCCAATTACAGTTATATATCACACTTTGTGGTTTATTATTCTAATTAATTTTCCTTTCGTCAATATTCTGAAACGTATTGTAGTAACAATAAGACTTTCGGCGTGCACCACCTGCATTAATATAGACTCTGACCCGTTATTAGATATTAAAAATCATTCGGAGTATATATACATGGGGGTATATATACATTTCCTCGAGTTCCTCGACATCTTATGAACTGGGACAACAATTGTATTCATTCCAGTGATTACTCATATTGTTTAAAAATATCCTGGACACAATTTCGAGTCGAGTCTTGAATGAAGACTTTAATTTCTATGTCGTCAAGAAGTTACTAGGTGAATATTTCCTACAGATATAATATTTCCTGATTTGATATTTATGGGAAATTATCAGGAGATATGAGATTTCGAATTTCTCTTGAGAAAATCGTCGATTTATCCTACCGTATTCTCGGAAATATCAAAACTGCAAGAATTTCTTTAGGATTATAGCTTTTGCAAAGACAATTGCGTGAATTGCAATGAGAGCTTATGAATTAGAATTGTTCAATCGGCGATCACTAAAAAATAGACCGATTTTCAATTGTGGCATGTCAAGGTGATGAAGAAATATTCTACAAAAGGGTATACTGAGGGAAATAAATCCACTCACACAATATCATTTTTCATAAATCTAATTGACGATGCCTGAGTCTTTGAAAATTGATGCACTCTCAGGAAAAAATCGGTCGGATATAAAACCGCGTGCACTGGCTTCTTCAGGGCTCAAGAGAAAACTGAAGAAAGTACCGATGGGCTTTAGTATTGGGGAGGAACTAGTGGTAGTCGAAGATAAATCGAGAATCACATCGCCTGCTTCTCGTTCCAGTGGAAGAGTTCACATACAGAGGTGCAGGTGCTCGTGAGTTAATTTCAGTCCTCACGCATCTCTTTCTCTCTCATTTACCCACAAAATTTCTATCAACACCTCTCTTTTCACCGTGAAAACTAGATGGTTACTGAGAATGCGGGGAAAAAGAAAAATAAATGCACCGAGAATTCTATTTTTCGAGGCGACCGGCGCCCGAGTGGCTTTTACATTTGTTAAGTATGATTAACTCTTTCGAATCAACAGCTGAGTCATACCTTCACATACGTCAATTAAACATTGCAATTTATCTGAACTTATGTTGTAAAAGTTTCAGAGAAAATTTCCCTGAATAATCTACATGATTTCTTTTGAAAATTCCAGAAGATTCTTCAATACAAACATTTTTATCGTAATAATATTATGTAATAGTATTTTTTTTAATTATTATTATTAATAGCTTTATTTTCAATATTATGATTTAATTCCAATGTAGAACTCACCGGAGGTCGTTCAAAATTGGTAGCAGCTTCAATCCTAAAAAATAATAAATCAAATAATTCATAAAGTAGAATGAAAATATCCAATGATCCAATGATTGTGTAGAAACTGGTAATTTTTATTTGACGATCTTGTGGTTTCGGATGGGATGATGAATTAATTGAATTACCAATGAACTCATTACGAAGGCGAACACGATCCTTGACCGCAGGCGTTGAGATGACCAGACAGTTGATGAATGCGAGTAATGCTGCTTGATAATCTTCAGCAATTGCCTTCTGGAGCTCATCAACGATTGCCCGAAGTCGATATCGCTCTCCCTTTCGTTCCTGCAACATCAAGTTGGAAAAATTAAAAAACCATACAAGAAACAGATCCTCTGACTCACCAGGAAATTCCACCATAAATTTCCATCGACATTTTTCTATATTTTCTCCACGGAAGACGATGTAAACGCGATGGGAAAGCGTCTATCAAAAATTTATGGGACAACATAACAACAGTCTTCAATTTATCCTTCAAGTTTCCGTTTGAGATTGAAATAAATAAAACGTTTTTCATTCGCATGCGAATTCAACTCCGGAGGCAATGAATTATTCAATGGTACATCGGAAATTGAGATGTATTTCTTCTCGGAGTGAAATGTCGAGTTGAGATAACTACAAATCAGAGGTTTTGCTCCAATCAATTTCTTCTGGGTGATTTTTTGAAATAGAAACTGCTCCATTCTTCAATCACGAGAGATTGGACTTGACTCATGACGACTCTGACATTATAATATTTTATTATCACATGATCAAGGTCTAGGAGTTTGCAGTTACCATTTTCGATTGACTATTTCCAATTGCAAACGTTGAAGCAAAATATATTAGATTAAGGCCCGGATGGACTGCCTGGAAAAGATAATTTACTCCAAAATAGAGACTTCTAATTACTCCGTCAATTAATCGTTTTTTCCGATAATTGTTAGCTAGCGGCCTAATTGTTGACAACCGCTAGAACGCTAGGACTCTGACATTATAATATTTTATTATCACATGATCAAGGTCTAGGAGTTTGCAGTTACCATTTTCGATTGACTATTTCCAATTGCAAACGTTGAAGCAAAATATATTAGATTAAGGCCCGGATGGACTGTCTGGAAAAGATAATTTACTCCAAAATTGAGACTTCTAATTACTCCGTCAATTAATCGTTTTTTCCGATAATTGTTAGCTAGCGGCCTAGTTGTTGACAATCGCTAGAACGCTAGCTAACAATTATTGAAAAAAACTATTAATTGCCAAAGTAATTAGGAATCCGAATTCCGGAGTAAATGATCTTTTCCAGACACTCCATCCGGGCCTTAATTAAAAATTCAAAGAGTTTTGAAATTTTGAAAAAAATTATTCATTTCAGTTACGTCTGGAATTTTTTAAATTACCTGATAAATATGGAGGGTGTCGATAGCTCTTTGTCGGCCATCGTGACTGTAAACACACAGTGCTGATAGTAATTCCACCACTTGCTTCTTGACTGCTGTACACGCAGTATCTAGAGCTGTATAGAGATTGTTTAATTAATATATTAATGGACTGGTTGGTAAATGCAACGGCAGGTAAACCTGTAATTACATTCGTCGAGAATGACATTTATTGCGGGGAGGGCAATAAAATTCATTTGCCTACGTGCTTTGTCAATTTACTCAATTACCTGAAGCGAGTTTACTGCAGTAATCAGGATTGTCTACGATGTAGTCAAGACCGACGTTGGAGTCCATGTTGACCGCATTGGTGGAATCACTCTATCCAATCTGTCAAATAAATTAGCGGATTCCATTAATGGAATTGTATTTTCCATTGCAAGTGCGTACATCAGAAATTTATTGTATCATATTTTTAAAGGGCTTAAATATTTCTTCAAATCTCCTATTTTCAATAAAAATTTCATTTCTTCATTTCGCATTTTTGATTGAATGAGTTTGAATTGAATTGAATTTAAGAACAATAGGGACATGTCATTTGCATTTAACATTTTAGGGATTTTTATAGTACATTTTGATTTTGGGTTTTAGTTTTTGTTTTCAAGTTTTAGATGAAGTGGCATCCAGTAGGCAAATGATTGCTGATGAATGGGTGGGATATCATCATGGTCACCAGACGCCATGTCAACTCATTCCTATCGGAAACTTCTATTTTAAAACTCTAAATTTAGAGTCAATAAGACTGAAGTTCGCGAATTTAAGGAACTGGAGTGTTTAATATCCCATTAATGGCTGTGGTGTTCACCTCGAACGCAAATACCCAAGCCATAAAACATCTTGGGGATTATGGGTGAGTGGCCATGACTGAATTGTGACCTGTCCTATTCATTTAATTATTTCGCACTCAAAACCGAGAAATTCAAGGAAAAATAACACTCGTCATTTCGTTGAGCAACTTTTTGGGGAAAATTTTCCAATTTTTCCACTCTGTCAACAGAAATTATTGTTTTTTGTTCTTTTTGAAAATCGAAAATAGAGTTGAAAGATTATAGATCTGCGCTAAAAAATTTGCATTGAAAAGAACTTCAATTATGAATTATAATAAATATTTATTGAGACAGTAATTGGTGAAGTGAAATGAATGAATTTTCAAAAAAATATTGTTGCTTTATGTTAATAAACTTTTAAGGACGCGATGCACTTGTTGCAGATGTGATTTGTGATTTAGGCCTTGAAAAATATTTAGTGACTTTTTGGGATTGCGAAACGGTTTGAGTAGCAATTCTGAACTAAATTCATTCCTATGTCAACAGAAGCTGAGGAAAATTATTCAAAACCGAAGTTAAGTCAACACAACATGTTTTTTGTTTGATCAACCAATATCCTTGATTTGCAAATTCCACAGAGAAGTGGTAAACCAGTATAAATAAAAAACAACACTTTCTCGAACCGTTTCAAGCAACAGAAAAAAATAGAAAACAAAATCATTCACAATAATTTCAAAATAAAATCGAATCCTAATTTAAAGTTACGTCAACAAAATTTCTCGTTTTTCGTAACTATCTTTTTAGAAGTTCAATTAATTTGTTGGAGATTTTTTGCTAATTCCTATGGATTACCTAATTCCCCATAAAAAACTTAAAAATTTTACAACAAATGTATAAAGTTAAATAAATCAACTGCAGATTAATGAGATTTCCAATGGAATTTTCTGTGATCATTCCCTGAATTGCCTCGAATCCCTAGTTAAATCTAATTGGATATCAATTTGACTGGAATTCATGATGCAAATTGATGATACGATCTATCGAATCGAATGCATATCAAGTGCCCACACCATCAAGTTATCGATAAAAACGCGGAATGCGTCGTCACGTGCGCTCATTAAATAGATTGTTCTACTAATTAATTATCCTACGCGAAAATTCCAAGAACACAAGGAAGAAAAACATCGGTACAGAGAGTAACTGTAACACGATAGGGCCCAGTAGAAAATCAATGAATCCACCGATAAACTGGGACCTGTTGACTTGTCAATATTTATTGAATGCTACGATGAAAAATTTAATGGAAAAATGAAAGAAAATAACAACTGTCTGCGGTATTGAGTCACCATGTGCATGGAGTAACGAGTCTCACGTTTAAAAATAGAATCCTTCACTTGTGGGGAATGTATTAAAGAAATCCATGCAGCTGGGCCCTTGGACAAGCATATTGGGCCACTTGTGAATTCAAACAACTCTTTTCTTCGGTTTCATGGAATACAAGTCCATGTGTTTCCTTTGGATGACTCACGGGGCATTTGAAATTCCATGTTTGTACGGAATAATAGGAACACCGTTATCTCTGCTATTTCCGGGTATTCATTTGTTCAATACATTATTTCAAACTAAACTATTTTTTTAAAGAAATTCAATTTATTTCACGAATCGTACACTTCCTTCATAAAAATTCTCTGCTTTCAATTTTAGAAATCATCAGATCTGCTCAATCATTGGTATTCACATGAGTAATACATTATTTTGGATAGTAAAACTATTATTGATACAAATTATTATTTATTCCACGGATCGTACACTTCATTCCTGAAAATATTCTGCTGTCAATTTTGGAAATCATCAGATCTGCTTAATCATTGGTATTCACTTGGGTAATACATTATTCTGGATAGTCCAACTATTATTTATACAAATTATTATTTATCTCACGCGTCATACGCTCCATGAAAATATTCTATTGTTTATTTAAAAAATCAGATCTAGAAAACCTGAGTTGTCGCCCTGAGGAGTCATATTAAACTCACTACCCATTTCATTCTTATCCAATACTATTTAAATAATCAATCCTTCAAAGTCCAGAGAAATAACGAAATAAAACCGAAACTCGCCATTTAATTCTTTCAGTTACAGCTGACGTTTCAAAAATCACGAATCACTATCTCAATACTTGAAATCAACCTCGTCTTCACTTGACCTCTCAATCATAATTCAATTCTAATTCCAGAATTCCCTCCGACTGACTAAAAACATTCCGAATCACGTACAGATATTCCTTGAAATACCAAATCGATAAAAATTTTGAAATTCCGCCCACAGAATTCACCCAAAAATTCCAATTCTAAAATACAATTCGCCTTTTACGACAAAAACTATTGCCGTCCACGCATTTGTACGGAATTCTTGATGATGTCGAATAAAACAATAATAATAATAATAATAATAATAATAATAATAATCGATTGAATTCGGCACATGCGAAAGGTCATTTCGATGGAGAAGAATCATTCGGCACTCGATACGGTCGTATATAATTCGAAATAGCATTTAAATTCAATGCTGGTTAATACTAATCGTAGGTAGTAACTGAAGGTATATACAAAACGTTAATATATACATATATATAACGACACTCAAAGGCTGGAGGATGGATACCATATCGGGCAGCTAGTTGACCTCGCGTGTCGTGTCTTTGTCTGTCACGCGTTTCAATTTTCGTTTGCACTTTGACTAACTACAAATGTGTTTCCTCTTCACAACATTATTTTTAATAATTTTAATTCCCTAATCTCACCATTGACACCGATAAATAGCGACGGATTTATCCCGGAAAAATTGTCACCAATAGGCAAATACATTGCATGATGTTTCAATCATGTCCACCGTAATTGCGAGATAAATATGTAAAACCGGTTGTTGATGATGTACATCCCAATCACGTCACACAATTGATTGAAAGCTATTTGGAATATCACGAGTGTTAAATGAATATTGTTATTAATGTTGCTGGAGAATTGAGAAAACATGAGGAGACCTGGAGAATTGATCGTTGGAGTGGATTAATCAGGGATCATCATCCAAGTTAGATCCATAACTTCGTCACAATCAGGGAACGAGAAATCAGTGATAAAAAATTATGAGAGCATCGTAACGTCCCACGTGTGCTCAGTCATCAGAAACCATTTAATTTCAGTTTATCCTCGACCCAACTCACCAGAATTACCCATAACACGAAGGAAATCATCACTGATGGGGAGTGAAAGTGCAACAAACACGGGATCATTCAAACCTCCAGTAGTCACTGTAGCTAACAATCAACTTGAATAAAATATATAGACGACTCATATAAAAATAAACAACGACGAAAAAGAAAAGGTTAAATAAATAGTCAAACCATACATTTCGATCTTCAAATGAAATTATTTATTTTTTTTCATTTGCAAAACAATGAAAATTGTTTATTTTATTTTCATTTGCAAAACAATGAAAATTGTTTATTTTATTTTCATTTGCAAAATAATGAAAATTGTTTATTTTATTTTCATTTGCAAAACAATGAAAATAAATAGTCAAACCATAAGATTTTCAGAAAATGAACAATTTCCATTATCCCCACCCCATTTTAACAGACTCTACTATTATTATTATTTTTTTATTTTATCTTGGATAATTAATTTATATTTTAATGAAAACAGGAAAATCGTAGAATGGAGTGAAATAGTTTGTCTTCTTCGGAGAGAAAAATCAAATGGCAGACGAGATATTTTGAAGATAAATCAGTGAAAAATGAGAAGAGCATGATCGGGATGGTAAGGATAATGGTGGCATTATATGAACGAGGCCGTGTGGCGTATGTATGTGAACCATCCCTTGTTTGGGTAAGGAAAAGCGAGAGAGATGGAAGAGGACGTGGTGTGTTGTAGATTACCTTGTGACAAGGTGGTCATGGTCCCTTGGCTGGCCCCAAGCCTGAGGATCTCGTGGTCAGGAGCGAATCCTCGCCCAAACCACCTTCTCTTTTACCCCACCTCCTGACCTCGGCCAATTCATGCCCTCCCTATTAGTATCTTTCTTCATTCATACCAATCATCATCACCGTCTTTATTTACTTTTATATAATCATTTCGATTGATTCCTGGTTTCAAATAATCAATAACGCGCGAAGGAAGAATCCAAGGTCGATTTTTCATCAATACAACAGACTTTCTAAATCAATCGTCCACCTCCCATTTCATCAACTCCTTCACAACGCACGTTTCATTTACCAATATTCATTAATTAACGATTATTTATCAAAGGATGTTTAGTTAAATTAAATGATTTATTTCATTTTCGGCACGAGCTAGTAGATGATTTAAAATTGACTTTTCAAATTCTCAATGAAAGTATCGGAATTAATTTTTAGGGTGGGAATTGTTAGTTAAATAAATAATGAAGACTGAGAAATTTGAAGGAGTGCAAAGGATTTCTCGTTTTTTTTTACGATGACGCATTGTGATGGATTATAATTAATTATGATTAATTATTATTAATTGGATGAAATATTTTTCTGGGGGTAGTTTAATTACTGATGGAGAAGTGCAATTAGTCTCGCGTTTTAGCTATTCTAATGAAACATAACAGTTTGTTATGTTCACGGAGTTAAGAATTAATCATCAACTTCCACTCGTCATTAAACCCACAATGTCATAAATCCATTAAAAAAATGGATGAATGGAGTCAAGTTGTTGATGAGAAAAAAATCTGCGTCATTATCTATGCACACGAGTGCATAATTCTATGGTAACATTTAAAGAGAAAGGGAATCGTGTGAATGAATGGAATTTTCGTATTCTCGGTGACGATTTATATTCGAAGATTCAAAACTCCTTTATCCATCAATTATTTACGCACGTGTGAATGTGAAAATTCTCCACTAAAATAAAAAATTGACGGAAAAAATTCGACGTAAAAATGGCGAGTTTGTTTATTCCTCGTTATTAACTGAATTAATTAACAATTTTAATGCGAGAGTCATGAATTGCGCGCATGCTGAGGGATTGAATAAAATTATTTTGAAAAATCTCACCTGGTCACTGGTTTTTCATCTTCTCCATCTATTCACCCATTCGATCACGCTGGCAATTGATTATTTAACGAAACATTACAGAGCACTATCACAATTCCTTTGGATGTAATTGCGGAAACTGCGTTTCAAGAGCGCGAAAGACAACGGGTGGAGAACACACGAAGAGAGCAATTGAGAATGTAATGCGCGCTTACGTCTTTGCGCAAGCGCTGTTGCTCCCACTATTGGGACTTATCGCGTGTCCCAACAACTCCCACTCCTGGATAGCTGTGGGACTTTGAGGCCCATTTGCGCCATGAGCGCACGCACCAAATTTAGCGAGTGTTTTTTTTTTTCAATGAATTTTTGGGGTTTTTTTTTCGGTGCCCAGGAGGGGGAGGATTAATCATCCACTGGGGTTGATGATTAATTGCAATGGAGATTGAAATGTCTCGGTGCACGTGCACATCTCTCGTGAATGTTTATGCAGTGGACGTCGTCATCGCGGATGTGTACAGACAATACGATAAATGGTCATCTTGATGAGTGGGAATGACGTTATTGACGCGACCGGTGAATTCAGCTGTTGGAAGTCTGACGCGTCGTGAATTTTTTCACTGATTCGATCTATTCATTATTCATTCGTTCAGAGTCTCTTTGAGGGAGAGGAAATTGGGCCCATTTGGATGGGATATTAATAATATTTATTATCACCAATTGATTGATTTTGATGGAAAATTTCGTTAATTTTGAATTATGTAATTTGTAATGGTGAAATATTAAATAATAATAAAATAATAAAATTTTTTGAATGGAAGTTCGTCGATTTTCTTCGCAATTTTATAATTCTATTAATTTATAATGAGAATTAGTACTAATTAGACAGAAATACTTGTGAAGGGGTCAGAGCAATTGAGGTAATTTTTAAATTCATATGATTCAATTGAACAATGCAGTAATTGTTTTTCAAGAGGCGTGGTACGACATTGTTTATTCATTCCCGTTGTTTAATGGTTCAGACTTTTATAAATCAATAACTAGATTGGCCGACTAGTAACGCTGATGGAAGTTGGCTGGTTGGGCTGACTGTGCAGTTGAATAAACCATACCAGGTGGCTGTTGATGAGTCATTGTGTGAGTCTGATGTTGATGGAACTCCGGTGCACCATGAGGACCATTCAGTCGTACTCGTTTTGGATTTTGACCGTGACTGTGTTCACTATTACCCTGTTGTGGCTGAGTCGGTTGCTGTTGCTATTTTTGGAAAATATTTGATCATTCACTCGCAGTTACAATTATCAATCTTTCAATTTATTTTCATCATTAATTACCGTTTGCTGCTGATTCTGTCGAGCTTTATTCTCGGTTTTCTCCTCCGTATCGTCGTCAGTCAAGAATTCCCTCTTTGGATAGGGAATAGGACAACCAGCAAAAATGCTAGACCATTCGACAATTCATTTAGTTTTCACGACGATTTCTTCGAGAACTGATTTAATATGCGATATAGTACTTACTCTTGAGTTGGCAGTGGTTCCTCTTGGAAGTAAGCGTCTTGCATTGAGTGCTCGGAGGTTATTCGCTTATTCGGATCCATCATCAGTAATTTTTGTAACTGAAATGTGAAGAAAATTTTATAAGTCCGCCATAATTCTTCAGCTAAATTCCCTCACCAGAACTCACCAGATTAAATGCTTTACTATCAGGTTTTATCTTATGCCGATCCATATATTTCGTTAACGAACAATTGGCATAACTGTAAACCAAATAACACATTACTCAACATAAAATAACAATTGATTTTCAGTCAATATCTCTAATTTTTAATTACTCACTTCGATCTTTTAAAGTCTTTAAGTAATGTAGGGTGTTCTGGCATTTTCTTAATATCTTCCCAGTCTTTCTCCAGTGGAAAACCCATGACATTAAATATTCTGTAAATAAAAAATCACGTAATTAATTAGAAAAAACCTTCATAAACCTGTTCTTTACTCCCTATTTTCTTCTGAATAATTAGATTCTCCATTTCCACAACAACTTACCGGTCTAATTGTTCGTGATGATAAGGATTACTGGTTTTAATGTCCTCTTGTCTGCAGTGGAAAATTGGTTCGGCAGTTAGTAGTTCTGCAAATATACATCCTATTGCCCATATATCTGAAAAAAAATGAAAATAAAAAATTACTCCATCGTGAGAAGCTGCCGGAACACTTGAACAAATGATTGACGTAAAGAAATTCGTACCAATTGCTTTCGTATAATGTCTCGCCCCTAGTAGCAATTCTGGTGCTCTGTACCAGAATGTCACCACGACAGGATCGAGGTCAGCTAGAGGTTTCAGTGGAGCATTGAATAATCTTGCAAATCCCATATCAGCTATTTTTACACGACCCCTCTCGTTTCCCTCTCCCATTACCAAAATATTCGCTGGTTTCTGCAAAAGAAAAATAAGTTTTAAACACGAATAATTATCTTCCTTTCAACTACATAAATATATTCATTCTATTCCGCAGAAGGAAAACTTGTTTGAGAGGTCTCTTCTGCTTTCTCTCTTTTACAGGTGACTTACCAAATCTCGATGGAGAACCCAATTGGAATGTAGATAATGTATACCATTCAATATTTGATACAGCAATGATTTTACCATTCCCTTAGGCACCATCACTGGTTTCTTATTTGCTTTAGCTGCTCTGTGAAACTTTATTATATGCTGTGGAGCAGAATCAAGGATCAATACTTCCATTGATAAACAGATAAATAAATAGTTATTCAATAATTTTACCCATAAGTCATGCTCGGCGAAATCAAAAAGGAGAGACACCTTACGATCGTTGTGAGAGAGAAACACACGAATTAGTGTTATTACATTGATATGCTTCAATTCCCTGAGTAACTGAAAAATAAAATCAGTGAATTAAAATTCCAATTGATTGAGGTAAAATTGATATTTTAGATTATGTAAAAATATTCAGTTTTTGAAAGGAGGGGTGGCCTGAAATATTTTCTACAAAGATGACCAAGACTTTTTGAAGGGAAAATTATATAATTCCGTGAGCCAGTCTAGGAACTACCGACACCTCGAAAAATGTCTCCTATGCAGCAATTTAATATTAAATAAAATGAAGAATAACTCACTGCTATCTCACGACATGCTGACATAGACAGTCCAGTTCCCTCAATTTGTTTGAGACCGAAATCTTTCGTGTCTGGCCTAGATTTGAACTCTGCATCTGGAATCCTAAAAATACGATGAAATATTCTGTTATCATTACTCTGAGATCAGTCCCAAAACATTGGACAAGAATTTTCCCCAAGTACATAACTCCTCTCGCTCTAGTTTTAGTAAAAAAAATTAATGAGAATATTTCATCTGAAATTGATTAACCAAATGACATTCCTGTATGACAGATTGTTCATCAGGATTGTGAGATCATTTCTCAACTCAGTGGAAGCTGTGAAAAACTGTTTTCTGGATGGCCGATGGTGGCTATAAGTGGGAAAACAATATTTCGAGATAAAAAAAATGGGGATTACGAAGGGATATATTTATTCCCGTGGGATTAATAAACAAAAGTTGTCAAAAAAACCTAACCCCTCTTTCCGTCTCGCTTTGTAGACGTGTCCATAAGTGCCTCGTCCAACTTTACACCCCTCGAATTCAAATAAATCCTCAACTTTAGTCCTATCTTTCTGTGTTTTTATTTTAAATTCGTAATCCATCATTGTTAACGTTTTAATTAGAGATAAATATCAGCTATTGGAGTGAGTGTTCTTCATTGATTCTAAAAATTCACTTGACAATTCAATCACCGACGCACTGTACAGTTTCAGATCAGAGGCCTTTCATTGGTTGCGCATGATTTGCGGGTGATCCGCGGATGATCCGCGGGAGATTTGAATGAGTAATGGCAAAAAACCCGAGCTTCTTCGATATTTTTTCGTTATTATTCTTACACAGGCCTTCAGGCAATCGATTAATATCTGGAGATAGAGAGAAAAAATTTTGAGTGATACAAAGCGACAGATTTTATAAACGAAATTATCGAATATGTAACAGTAATGGAATTATCAATAAAAGCACAAGAATACATTAAAAAAACAATACAATCATTGCATTATTTACTATTTTTCCAAATAATATTATTTTTACAAAGAATATATACAAGGGATTTTGTCCCAATCGCTAAAAAAATATCGAAATAAGATTATTCGATTGTAATTAATGTCGATAAATATCGATACCAGAAAGTATCGATACCGCATCTTGTAACACTAGTCTCCATGTGGCAGTGAACACGTTGGTTGCAACTCCTGTCAGATTGATTGACTTGATAGTCCACTGTAATTAATTAATAACAATAATCCCACATTTTTACCAAAATGGTGCTCGATCTCGATCTGTTTCGCGACGACAAGGGTTTCGATCCGAATAAAATCCGGGAAAATCAAACAAAACGTTTCAAAGATGTTGGGCTCGTGGAGACCGTCATCGAGAAGGATAAAACCTGGCGGCAATTGCGACACCGAGCCGATAATTTTAATAAGCTCAAGAATTTATGTAGCAAGGAAATCGGTGAGAAAATGAAGAAGAAAGAGCCAATCGGTGAGGACACAACAGTTCCGGATGATATCAGTGGTAATCTCGATGGAATCACCTCGGATAACCTGAAACCCCTGACCGTCACTCAGATCAAAGCCATTCGTGGTCTCATTGATGATGCAATTGTTAACAACAATGACAATTTGATAAAGATCGAGGGAGAGAGGAATTCGGCACTCAGAGAAGTTGGGAATCATCTGGATCCTAGTGTACCTGTGAGCAATGACGAGGATGAGAATAAGGTATTGCACGAATTGCGAACGATTTATCTATAACTATATCTAAATTATTTATTGTTCATTCATGTCATTGATTTTATTGAATATACGGTAATTGATTGGATGTAGAGAATTTTTAAACCCAAATACTCTTTTTTTAGTATTTAGTTATTGATTCACTAGTAAATATTCTATTAAAAAAAATATTTGATTGATAATTCGAGGTGGAGCGAACATTCGGCGACTGCACCGAGAGGAAAAAATACTCTCACGTCGATTTAATCCACATGATAGACGGAATGGATGCTGAACGAGGGGCAGCAGTGGCTGGTGCTCGAGGATATTTTCTCACAGGACCCGCTGTCTTTTTGGAGCACGCGCTGATCCAATATGCCCTGAGGAAATTATTTGATAATGGATACAAGCCCCTTTACACTCCATTCTTCATGAAGAAAGACGCTATGCAAGAGGTGGCTCAACTAGCTCAGTTCGATGAGGAGTTGTACAAGGTGATCGGTAAAGGAAGTGAGAAAGCTGATGAGAAAGAGTCTGAGGAGAAATACTTAATAGCCACATCCGAGCAACCAATTGCGGCATTTCATCGTAATGAGTGGATCCCAGAGGCGTCATTGCCCATCAGGTACGCTGGACTCTCGACGTGTTTCAGGCAGGAAGTTGGGTCTCATGGGAGAGATACTAGGGGCATCTTCAGGGTGCATCAATTCGAGAAGGTAGAACAGTTCTGCATTACCTCGCCTCACGATAATAAATCCTGGGAGATGATGAATGAGATGATAAAAAATGCTGAGGAATTTTATCAAGACCTCAATATTCCGTATCGAATTGTGAATATTGTATCCGGTGCATTGAATCACGCTGCATCGAAGAAACTCGATCTGGAGGCTTGGTTTCCAGGCTCCGCAGCTTTTCGTGAACTAGTGTCCTGTAGTAATTGTCTTGATTATCAAGCTAGACGGCTTCTAGTCAGATATGGGCAGACTAAGAAAATGAATGCCTCCGTCGATTACGTTCACATGTTGAATGCAACAATGTGTGCAGTAACTCGAGTTATTTGTGCGGTCCTCGAGGTGCATCAAACAGAGACTGGGATAAAAGTGCCGAAAGCAATTTCGGCATTCATGCCACTGCAGTACCAAGAGGAAATTCCATTCGTCAAACCTGCACCGATCGAGGAAGCCGAGACGAAGAAGCAAAAGAAGCAGAAGGAGAATATGAATAAAGCCTAATTAAATTACTCCACATCTCTGTCAAGCTTTTATATATAATTTTCTATGCATTCTGAGGGCTAATAAAGCTTCAATACTCCCATAAATAGTCGAGTAATTATTTTCATACTGTGGAAAAGACAATGAGGTATTCTCTCATTAAGGCATAAATAATTTTAAAGTAATTGAAGGGAAAACTATTTAATATTTTTCCTCATTGTTTGAAAAATCGTGCTGAAATGAGTAAATCCTCAGGAAAGAAAAATCAATTTGTTGCTAGGGGAATATATTTAAAAAAAAGTTTACTCTTATGATAAGTCCTCTGGTGACATTCTGATAAAACAGCTGACCGATGACACCCCCAGGCATCATGGCCGCTCCCAGGACATCGAAGCCGTTGGTTACTCTATTTACACTGTAAACTACATTGTTGTAACAATCAAATACATAATCCTGCAATTATCAATAATCTTCATAAACCCATAATTGGCGAACTATCAGCAGTCAGTCTGAATGATCGATAGATCATCGTTGCTGCTGCATGAGTCAACGTGCAAGTGGTGTGAGTTTGTTACTTGACAGATGCAGATTGAAGTTGTTATTCTTAAGGAGATCGTGCAGGTGATATACTATTCGTAACGATTAATGTTTGACATGAGACAATGATGCCGATCAAGGATAATCAGGATGTCGCGTGTTTCCTGGTCACGAAGCACTCGTGGAAGGGAAAGTGAGTATTTTCAGGCTAATCCAAATACTTGAATACTTGACATTTGGAAAGAGCTCTCGGTTGGAAATTGGGGGATTGTTGAATTATTGGGGGATTGTTGGATTATTCGTTGTCCTCAATTTATTGTCACCCTCATTTTTCTTCGTCAATTATTCCAGATATAAACGTATTTTCTCCATTGGATCAATGGGCATAACAACTTATAATCCCAGCAATCTAGAAGTGACTAACAAGTGGGAGTATGCGGATTTCATTAGTGTACAGCCGACAAATAGAAATCAAATTGGACTCTACGAGTTTAGTATTACAATGAGAAAAGAGAGGAAAGTTGATACGATGAAATTCAGCTCAGAGCACAGATCACATTTGCTGACCGAGGCCCTCAGATTCCGTAACCAGTTCGCTGAAAAGCCGAGAGAGATACTAGTGAGTTGTTCATTCTTTTTTTAATTTGTGATAAGCCTGTATCGGTCAACATGTGGCTCGTTACGATGATTAGGTGGACATTGTTATTAAAACGATCAATTGAAGATAATTTAGTAGTCAAACGATTGAGTGAGATAAGGCGAGTCAAACCTTTTACGGAATATTAGAATTATCGATTTATCTGAAGTATTATTGATTTCAGAGGGGAGCATTAAAGAATTTTTTTTGTAGCTCATTAAATTGCCGATGAAAGAGTATTTTTTATATTTTCATTGATATTTAATAAAATTGAAAAATTGAAAAATCAGAATTTATTGCTTGCGAGTAAATTTTTGTTGATTTTATGATTTGTATTCTATTGAAGATGACTGAAGATCTTTATTTTAATGTAGATTACTTTTTCCGATACAGTAGAATTTGGCGTTATACTTGCTCTTGTTATAGTCGCGCCTCTCCTCAATTTCTATTTTCAATTTGTAGAGATATCCAGCCTACAAGCACCACTGGTCAGACACGAGGCTTCCAGTGGTTCTGGAGATAACGCCTTACAGCCTGGATCAGCTGGACCCAGCGACAAACGTCATCCTCGCGAGTTATTACTACAAGGACATGGAAGGAATTGGAACAATGCGTGATTACACCGATGGTTTTGTGATAGTATGCGGTGGTTTTGGTCGTCTCCATCTCTTCGCATCCCAACACATCGACGAGATAAAACGTAAGATCGTGGAGTCAGCGCAAATGAACCTCGGTGTTATGATAAAAGTTCTGAAGGAGACAGTCCCATTGGACGAATTTCTTGTCCAGAGGTTCGGTAGGTTCAGTGGGGACGAGCACATAACAAGTGTCTCTGAGTTCACTGTACATAAAATATCCTCTAGACACTCGGACCCACAGAGGAGAACACTTTGCCTGTCGGATACTTGTCTCCTCGAGAGAGATCCACAGACCTACAACATCTGCACCCTCAGACCTCTCTCTGACATATTCGCTCTGGTCAGGGATAATGCCAATCCCCAATTATTTACTATTCAGTACCTGAATGGACAGATGAGGAGTTACATGGCCACTGATCGTGATTCTTTACTGGCCAGTCTGCTGGATGGGGTCAGGGCGTCTGGCAATCGTGATGTACACGTGAAGATGAGTCCCATTGCGCGGGGTAAGAGACTGGGACCGCTGAATTTACCTGTTGATGAAGAGGTCGAGACGTCACATGTCAAATTTATACAACAACCACCTGGTGGTAGAACCTTTGCTGAAATTCTGGAGAGGTTCAATGCTAACGTACCGTACAGTGGACTTCACTATTCTGTTACTCAAGATGTAAGATTTTATTTTGTTTTGGGAGATCCAAGTCGGTTCGGAGATTTTGGTAATTATATAAATTATGTTTAAGTCGTATATATCTAATTATTACACATCATCTTTTTATTTCAAATAGAACTCGCTGAGTTAATCTCAACAGCATTCAATATTTAACTGAATCTCCGAAAAAAATGAAAAATTTCGTTCTTCAAAATTGAGACAATACTTGGATCTCCATGGGCATGTCATTCCATTTGAGCGGTTCAATTGCTTCAAACCCCAGATTTTCTTTTTCTCGATGAAAAGCAATGTTCGTTTTTTTCTCTCTTTTTTTTTGAATAATGTTTGTCCAGGTTTGCAAACCGCTTGAATGGACTGTTACGACAATGCAACTAGGTGTACACAGGGTGATGAATAACTACTTGCAGGGGTTATTCACCGAGAATAAGGATAAAATAATCCTGGGTGCGTTGAGCTCATTGGTGAGTAAAGAGCTGGAGACGAATGCAGAAGTCGAGGCGCAGTTTCACGCTCTGAGAAGATTGGTGGCAAGCAAAGTTGGCTTCATGGCGTTCACAACGTTGCCTGGCTTTCGGGAGTCTATCGGAAATAAAGTTGTTAAGGCTTTGAAGAGACAGGATTGCGGAGTTGCTCAGGCAGCCATCGATTGCATCTGTGCTCTCATGCAGGCAATGCATGATGACTGTGATTTGAGGCAGGAGCAATTGAATAAGAGCAGTTTGCTCAGTAGTAATAAGTTTTTGGAAAGTTTGCTGGATATGTGGATTGGTCATGTTGTGAGTATATAATCATTTTTACATATATTATTCAATGGATTCAGGGAGCTATTAATAGTAATTTTGTTAACTTTTTATCGTTGACTCTTCAATTGCAGAATCATGGGACAGGAGCTCTGGTAGTATCCGCCATGCTGGATTTATTAACGTTCGCCTTGTGCGTGCCATACAGCGAGACAACCGATGGCAAACACTTTGATAATCTTCTGGAGATGGTTGCAGCCCGCGGGCGCTCCCTCTTCAAGCTCTTCCAACACCCCTCCCTAGCAGTAGTTAAAGGCGCAGGCCTTATAATGCGAGCAATAATAGAAGAAGGTGCTGCGGAAGTGGCTGCAAAGATGCAGGAGCTAGCTCTTGCAGAAGGAGCTCTACCTCGGCACCTCCTCAACAGTTTGTTCACAGTTAGTAGCGATGGTAGGTTGCTCACCCACAGACAACTCTGCAGACACCTGGTGGGTCTCTGGGTCACTGGTTATCCCACAGCAATGGGTCTCCTCAAACGAATCCTTCCAGTGGGTCTTCTCACATACCTCGATTCCGAGGAGAAAGTCCCAGACTCTTTCCTCGAAGAAGAGCGCCTGAACAACCGGGACAATTTAAAAATGGCAATCGATCATGCCTCAAAGCACAAGCGTGGTCCCCAGTGGATGGCAATTGAGCGTCAGATGCGGGTCGTCGAGAAACACCTGGAGAACGCTCTCCAGCACTGGGGGGCACGGGTGGGTATCGAAAGACGAGAGAAGATCAAGGAACGTCAACTCGTTCTTCGTAAACGTCGAGAGAGAATAAAGTCCGAGGCAAACTGGAAGCTCTTCTACTACAAATTCAATCAAGACCACTCGATGCCAAATCTCATCTGGAATCACAAGACCCGAGAGGAGCTGCGAACAGCTCTGGAAAACGAAATTCGTGCATTCACTGCTGACAAAGATCTCTCAGGTGGCACACTGATAGCCTGGAATCATCGAGAATTCGAGGTCCAGTATCAGTGTCTCTCGGATGAAGTAAAAATCGGGGATTACTATCTGAGACTTCTTCTGGAGAAGGACTGCCCTGACAGCCCAATCCGCAAATCCTATGAATTTTTCAATGATCTTTATCACCGATTTCTGTTAACGACTAAAGTAGAAATGAAGTGCCTTTGCCTGCAAGCTATGACGATTGTTTATGGCCGCTATTACGAGGACATTGGCCCCTTCTCCGACACAAAGTACATCGTTGGTATGCTGGAGCGTTGTACAGACAGGGCTGAGCGTGACAGGCTTGTCATGTTCATCCACAAACTCATACTTCACCGAAAAAACGTCAAAGATATAATGGATCAGAATGGAGTTCGAGCACTGGTGGATATCCTGGCCCTGGCGCACCTGCACACATCTCGAGCAGTTGTTCCAACACAGACAAATGTCATCGAGGCAGGTCCTGAGCAGGAAAGAGTAATGGAGAGAGAGTGGTATTACAACGACGGAGATCATCGAGCCGGTCCCGTCAGTCTCAAAGAGCTGAAGGACTTGTATACATCTGGAAAAGTAAATCACAAGACAAAAGTTTGGGCGCAGGGATTGGATGGTTGGAGAATGATCTCCCAGGTACCTCAATTGAAGTGGACCCTGGTGGCTAGAGGGACTCCAGTAGTGAATGAGAGTGATCTTGCCACACTCATCTTGAATATTTTGATTCAAATGTGCGAGTACTATCCCAGTAGAGACGCCGACAATGCAGTGATCCGTCCCCTCCCCAGGGTAAAACGACTCCTGTCAGATCTGCAGTGCCTCCCTCACGTTGTCCAGCTTCTTCTCACTTTTGATCCAGTCCTGGTGGAGAGAGTGGCAACTCTCCTCTGTGAAATCATGAAGGATAACCCTGATGTATCGAAGATATACCTGACAGGTGTTTTCTATTTTATTCTCATGTACACTGGCTCCAATGTCCTTCCAATCGCTCGTTTCCTCCAGTTCACTCACACAAAACAAGCATTTAGGGGAGATGATAATACTCCCCCTGACATCATGCAGAGAAGTATTCTTGGTCCACTACTTCCAGATGCAATGGTCAGTTACCTGGAGAATCATGGAGCTGAAAAATTCGCACAAATATTCCTCGGTGATTACGATACCCCAGAGGCAATTTGGAATGCCGAGATGAGAAGGATGTTGATTGAGAAGGTGGCAGCACACATTGCCGACTTCTCACCAAGATTACGAAGCCACACGATGGCAAGGTACCAGTACATAGCAATACCAGCTGTTCGTTATCCCCAACTGGAGAAAGAGCTCTTCTGTCAGATATTTTATCTTCGACATCTCTGTGACACTGTTAAATTTCCCAACTGGCCGATTCCAGAGCCTGTGCATTTACTCAAGGATGTTCTCGATGCCTGGAAGAAAGAAGTCGAAAAGAAGCCTCCGATAATGACTGTGGACGAAGCGTACAGAGTGCTGGGTCTGCAGACAGGACAACAGCATAACGAGGCAGATGTTCGTAAATCCTACTACAAACTCGCCCAGAAATACCATCCGGACAAGAATCCAGAGGGCAGAGACAGATTCGAGGCTGTGAATCAAGCCTACGAATTTCTGTGCAGCAGAAGCTGCTGGACGACAGATGGGCCCAATCCTGACAATATCGTGCTAATCTTGAGGACCCAGAGTATTCTCTTCGACAGGTACACCGAGGAGTTGAGACCGTACAAGTACGCAGGCTATCCACAATTGATTAAGACAATTAAACTGGAGACTGAGGACGACAGATTGTTCTCGAAGGCAGCTCCGCTGCTGTCAGCAGCTGCAGAACTCTGTTATCACACTGTTCACTGCTCGGCACTCAATGCCGAGGAGCTGAGGCGTGAGGGTGGCCTCGAGGTCCTCCTGGAGGCGTACACCAGGTGTGTCTCCGTGCTGAGTAACTCGAGCAAATCGAACGAAGTCGCGGTTCAAGTTTGCACTCACATCACCAGGTGCTTTGCTGTTGCTGGTAAATTCCGGGGATGTAGGGATAAAATTGTGGAGCTGCCACAGTTGATCAAGGATCTCTGCAGAATTTTGCATTTCAAGCATTTGACTAAATTGTGTTCAGTTGCCACTGAGTGTGTATCCTCTCTAGCAACTGACAGCATTCTCCAGATGCAGTTGCTCCAGTCCGGAGCACTCTGGCACCTACTTTTATTCATGTTTAATTATGATTACACTCTGGAGGAGGGCGGAGTGGAGAGAAGTCAAGAAGAGAACAGACAAGAAGTTGCTAATAATCTTGCTAAACTAGCAGTTAAAGCTTGTGCTAAACTCGGAGGTTACATGACTGGAGATAATGAGACACCAGTGAATCCAGTGACTGTTGCTGCTCTCGAGAGTCTTCTCACTCCCTATCTCGCGAGACAGCTGTCCAAAGACAAGCCTGAAGAGATCCTCAAGACACTCAATTCGAATTGCTCGAATCCTTACCTCATCTGGGACAATGGGACTAGAGCTGAGTTGAATGAGTATCTCGAGGGCAAGAGACAGGAGAAACTCAGTGGGAGCATCAGCCTGGAGCACGACTTCAGTGACTTCAAGTACAGTGCTCATAACGATGAGCTTGTCATAGGGGAGATATTTGTCAAAGTGTACAACGAACAGCCGACTTTTCCTATTGAGAATCCAAAAGGCTTCACTATTGATTTATTGGACTTTCTGTCAAAGTCCTCCGAGTATCTGGGATCCCTCAGCAGCATGACCCTGTCCAAGAAGGATCAGGAAAGACTCAAGGCAATTGTCATGTCTCTGGAGGCTCTCAAGAACGTCATCAAGAATAACCCTGGAATCGAGATGCAGTGCATAGGGCACTTTACCCTGATATTCGGACTTTTGAGCTGCAATAACTTTAAACCAATTCAGAGGGGCGCTTTAGAGGTCATCAACAACGTCACGAAGAATCACGAGTGCGTGAACGACATAGCTGCAAATGAAGTCGTTGTCCACCTGCTGTTAACTCTTCACACATTGAGGGAACATCAGCTCTTAACTTTGGAAACGTTGTACGCCCTGATGAGCACAACGAGAATTGTTAAAGACGCTCTGGCGAAAGGTGCTGTGATCTACATTCTCGATCTATTCTGCAACTCAAGTAATATTCAGATTCGTGAAGGAGCGGCTGATCTCCTGGCAAAAATGTCGTCTGATAAACTGGCAGGGCCGAAGGTCAAGCTGGATCTATCCAAGTTTCTTCCAAGATTATTCAGTGAGGCAATTCGTGATGCACCAAAACAATGTGTTCACATGTTTGAAACGAAACATGAAAATCCAGAATTGATTTGGGATGACGATGCCAAGGGCAAAGTATCGAGAATGGTAGCGGAGTTGAAGGATGATTACTACTCGTTACAGAGGAGAAATCCCAATGGTGTATTGAAATTACCAGAGCCACCGAATAATATTGATGTTGCTACTAATGAGCCTGTTGTTGGGGGTGTTTATCTCAGATTATTCGTTGCCAGTCCAGCTTGGGCACTGAGGAAGCCAAAGGAGTTTCTGAGTGATTTGTTGGACACCACGTTATCACTTATGTCAAGGGATAAAACCGATGCTGATATGCTGGAACTAACGACTCAGGCACTCGTTTGTCTTCTTCAGGCTCAACCTGCACTGGCTGATCAGGTGCCCTCGTTGGGGCATATACCCAGGCTGTGCAGACAGATGGCCACGAGAAATAGCCAGCCACCAGTCTACAAAGCGGCCATACTTATTTTACATCAGCTAGCTACCAGTGAGATTTGCATAAATTCAATATGCCAGACTGATTGTATTAGTCCACTTAAGCTTGCCATGCAGTCCAGGAAGGATATGATCGCAGTTGCCTGCGAGACACTCAATAGACTATTTTCAACGAATGAGGATCGTCTCATTAAGCAGGTGAATTGAACAACAATTTTTGTCACTTGTCGTGATCTATGGAATTGTAGGAAAAAGGGGAATTTTTCACGTGTTGCAGGCTCTGGAAGCGGAAATGGTACCTTATTTGCTGAATATTCTGGAGGGCAGACTCGACCTCATCGACAATCCAGCCACAACTAAAGCTCAGATTGTCAAGGCTTTGAAAGCCATGACGAGGAGTATTCTCCTTGGAGAGAGGGTGAATTCCATTCTGGAGAAATCATCGGTTTGGGCTGAGTACAAGGATCAGAAGCATGATTTGTTTATTTCTAATGCTCCTACCGCTGGCTATCTCACAGGTACCCAATGCATTATTTTTTAAAAATTATTTTCATAAATTTATTTCGTAACTTCTAGAGATTCCTCTGGAAGGAATATTTTGATAATGCTTAAGGAGTGATAAAATTGGGCTTCAAATGTTGAAACTGATTGAAAATGAAGTTGTCTTTGTTTATATTTCAGCAGGTATACCAGTATCAGCTGGATATTTGACAGCAGGTCCAAGTGCTCAAATACCGAGTGCACCTCCACCGGTAGATAGAGAAGACAGGCTGAATCACAGGAACGATCATGTATGATACACCTAGCCCCTCCACAATAATTAACTAAAATTATCCAAACAGTCGAGCCGACTCTCGAGGTCAGTGTCTGGTCGTTTCTCACAACCATAGGAACGGATTTATCTGTGATTAACTGTGACTCCATGAAATATTTCAGCTTTGACTCAATGTAAAGTTTACACGTATTACAAGAAAACGAAAGATGAAATTATGAGAGAGACATTGAGTTGTCCTAGTTATTTTATATCGTTACATCCATTAATCCAGCATCGATTGTAAGTATTGAATAAGATTCCCTGAAAGTATCACTTGAAAATGTGCTTTTTTATGAGAAGAAGAATGAACATGCGAGATTTTTTTAGACGTCTGCGTGAACTGAATCGAGAAATTTCTGTTTTTATCGTGTGCCAGTTCACTTTTTAATGATATTTGTACTTAGGAGGCTTCGTGGTATCACCAAAGTAGAAAATTCCCATGTAATAAAGTGCACGAGAGATTCTGAAAGAACATTTTATTCAAAACAAACAAAATTATCGTAAATAATGTACATCAGATAAATTTATATCCATAAGACTATCCTAAATATTTTACTAAATCAAAAAAAAATTTGTATTTCTTGCAGATTGAGATCTATTTGGCATTACTTCCACTAAACTTGAAAACTTTCATTAAACGAACATTCGTGGTGTAAACTTCAAATCATTTCTAGCTTTTCGGTGAAAAAATAGGTTTTCGTTTCTGAATACGTAAAAATGCCTAAATTATACAAGTGATTTTTTTCCAAGTCTGTAAATATCTCACCGGAGGATTTTTATTATAAAAATATATCTCGATGTTATAATGATCTTTGAGAGATCATCAGTGAGCAAGGCCTACTGCCAGAATCACGTTAACTACTGTAGAATAAATTCTGATGACAGAAAATACGATAAATTATCTCCTGAAACTCATTACTGGCAATAAACTGGGACAAGTTTCATCTGTAAAAATGTGGGATGGTCTGTTGGTATGCAGTTACTATTATTTAAAAAGTGATATCAGTCTTCTGGTTCATATCATTTTATGAAATTAAAAAAATCATGAAGCTATCGATCATGTGCGGCTGTACAATAGTTATCGTTGAGAATAATTACACTGAATCATGAGAATGAATAATTCAATTGAAAAAATTCATTCCTTATTCGATGAATAATGAAATATTCGCACTCGTTGACATTCATTTATCCATGGATATTTGGTATTCGAGAAGCTAATGCTTTAAACACCAGAACAAAATGTTCCATAAAAACGTGTAAATCAACATACTGTACCATTTTGTAATATTAATCGTTTAAATCTACTGATAACCTGCGCAAGGGACAAGCCTTAAAGTTTATTTCCATGTTATTACTATGAGTTTTTGAGATTCGAAAAGTAAGATTATGTACATATATGGATATTGAGACAAGTTGTACCACAGATTCTTATGTACGGATGGAATATATATAAAATAAAAAATAAGAGTTTTTGCACATGATTATGGCGCGATTTTAATTCTGAATTCGGTGGACTGGATGGATTTATTTATTCGGAAGTATTGGCGTTACGCGACTCTTGGTGAATATCGTATAAATTTAAATATTCGTGATGGCCAACAGCCTGTAATAATTTTTCCAGATTACGCTGCAAATCCGTGAACGTCGGTCGGCTCCGGGGACTCGTGCGCCAACAGGAAAGCATTATATCATACCTTTAGGAATAAATTTTACGCAGATTTTAGGTTTTCTTGTTATCCCTGTTTTTGAAAAACATTTCCCTCTCGAGGGTATATTATTTTTAAAAAATAGTAAGGATTGAAAATTTCAATTGCACTATTAAATTATTTTTTATACTCTTATACTTACAGTTCTCGCCCGCAATTACTAGGTTTTTCCATCCTATATCCGGTTTTCAGAACCTGAAGAATCATATGTGTAGGTGTGTCAGGGTAAGGATTGGAGCCCAGAGTGACAATTTCCCACAGTAGGATTCCAAAAGACCACCTGGGAGAAGTAAAGTGTTATCAATTAATCATCAGTCAATCCTCAGAGAAATTAGTTCCATTATCAGTTTATAAATGATAGAATTGTTTTTGAACGTGAAAAAAAAATCGGATTTGATAGGAATTACTAAATAATTAAATGTACTTACACATCACTTTGACTCGTGTAAATCTGATGAGTTAATGCCTCCACAGCCATCCATTTGAGTGGGAGTTTTCCATCCCCCTGTTTCTTATAAACACTATCCTGATAAATATCTCGACTCAATCCAAAATCCGAAATCTTCACTGTTCTGTCACCACAAACCAATACATTCCTCGCAGCTAAATCACGATGGACTATTCGATTTAGCGATAGAAATTTCTGTAGAGTATAATTAATGATAATAAATTGATAATTGCACGCTTGTTAACCATATTTACCATTCCATTCGCAATTTGTAGTGCAAAACTGAGTAAATCAGCGGCTGTTATGTTCTCTGTGGTGTTAAGCATATCTGCAAATAGTAATATTTTTAATAACATTTCGAGAAATCATTGTACATAATCCCGGAAATTACCTTGCTGCATATCGTAAAGGGTATTGGAAACTGCGACTTCTTCATTGTTCGCTAGAGAAAATACAAACAGTTTTTACATCGGCTTTTCAGTACTATCACATCTAAATAATCCACGAGTTTTTTATTTACCGTATTCCGGGTGAAAAAACCTCGCGTTCCCGCTGTTTCTTTCGTCTATCATTTTACATTTGGCTTCACGACGCAAAGAATCTTCCATAATTGTCTTCCATATCTACAGATAATTGGAATACACAAACGTAATTCAATAAAATATAACAACAACAAACGAATTTCATTGGCATTGCTGTAAATCATGAAAAAATAATTTAAAATATCATTTTACATCACTCACATTTCTCAGATAATTCTGGAGATCTCCTTTGCTACAATATTCGACGACTATCATCGGTTTAATTTCCGATGTGCAGCAGCCGATCAGGGAAACAATATTCGGATGCTTTCCAGCTGATTTCATCACCATCATCTCCTGCTGGAAATTTTTTATGTCCTCAGCGCTGGGACAATCTGTTGAATAATTTTCACAATTAAAATTTCATCTATTCGATTTATTATTCAAGGCTATCGTTTGGAGTTTACCTCGTAACATTTTCACTGCAACGTCGATAGTTTCATTATCATTAATCTTTAATGAACCTAAGCGAACGACACCCGAAAATCCACTTCCTAAAATGTCTTTTATTTTCAACTGCATTGCGCCTAGTTCAAAGTGATCTTTAGTTATCAGTGGATCATCCTCGATCTTGTTCTCCACTTCCAAAAGCTTCGGTTTTTCGTACAGGAGATTAAATATCGTCCTTCCATGCAAATTCTTCTGAAATATTGAAGACCTTGAAACACCTTTAATCTACGTGATTAACAAATAAAATTACTCCAGTAATTTCAGTTAAAAATGGAATTTTTACCACTCGAGATTTATTAAAAATTAAATATCCATTTTCCTAATTAAAAAAATTGTTATGTAATTGTTTATGTAAGGGAACCTGGGGTAATGGGGAAATTCTTTAAACAATGTCTCTTTATTATTAATATTTTAATATTCGTTTAATATTTTTAGTGCAAAATACGTATGTATATTCCGGGACTGAAGATAAATTAAACTTTCCATATTTTTGTTGCTGGAAAAAATTGTTTATAAATAATAGAGGGACGGGAGAGTGAAATTTTAATGTTTTGAATTTTCGTTGGGGTCTTGTAAAATATTGGGAACGAATTTAAAAATAAATTCAAAGCTCTCACCTTGCAGTACCGATAGGGATCCCTGCAGTTCCGCATCTTCTTATATCTGTAGTAAATGTAAATCATTGTTATCACTGCAGCGGTCAAGGTTACAGCGGGGAAGACTATCAGGACTTCTTGGAGTACTGGAAATTGGATAATTGAGGAGACAATTTATTCATCCAGTTTGTCAGTAATTCGTTATCAATTTTTTAGATGGGTTTTATTCTTACCCGATGATGATGAGGGATCGATCTCTGATGCAAGAGCAATTGGAATTGTCTCTGGAGTCGTTGTTCCACCGGGCGATTCTGCTATAATTGTCAGCATGTGAGGCAGTCCAACGTTTTTCAATGAGTAAGAAACTCCTGTTGAATTCTATAAATATTCAAGGATCAGATGGGCATTTATCTCTCTTCATGTTTATCACCATTTTTTCGTAGTTGAACTAATTAAATTGAATCAGTAATTATAAAAACATGAAATCCCATTGATATAGTTCTGTTTAAAATTAAAAACAGAAATTGAATCGACAGATTTCGTTGAATTTTCAATTTAATTTGAGGTATTCAATGAAAGATCATTAGGAAATATTATAATTTCTAAAGAAATCTGTCATAATTCCCCATAATAAGTTGGTCAATATCAATTCAATAAATTGAATATCAATATAAATAAAAAATGAATCCTTAAAATCTTTAGAATTTTTCCTGCCTCTCCCCCATAATGCACTAATTTCGATAATATTCCCACAGATCATCGATTAAATAAATGATTGGTCTATTAGCAAGGTGTAATGAATAAAGATTATTTCGCTACTTTCCTTATCTATCGAAGAAATTTCAATGCAGAAACAGGTTTTCATAATTTCATATTGGTTATTTGAATAATAGGAAGGAAAACACGAAGGAAAATCCAAAGATAAGTCACTCACCCCGTTAACAATAATGAGATAAGGTTCTCTCGACTGATCAATAGTTGTTAATTGAACTGTATAATTATCAGGTGTAAATTTCGGTTTATTCCATGAAACTGAAAAATCGAAATCGGAGTTGTTCCCCCGTTCATCGGTCACTCGTAATCCAATAATTTGATCTGGAGCTGAAAATTCAGTGGAGAATATTTATTTTCAACCATTTTCATTTAATTATGACCAAATTGTTTATAATTTTCAATCAACTCACGACATCTCGTTATATTTTCATGGATTTCCAGACACGTGGGAGTGTGAAAAGTCATTGTAACATTGTCACTACTCTTTGAACTTCCATTATTTATTGCTGATATAATTACTGTATTGTTCCGGTGGTACCCGAGATTCGGAAGTTTTAATTGAAATCCCAGTGTCTGCAGAATATTATTAATAATTCAATCATTACTATCAATCGAAGAAGCAGAAAGTGTTGGGTATTGTTTATGAATGTACAATAAATTGCATACGAGAGCTTTAACTATTGGTCATTAGTATATATTACATATATTTACAGACCATGTGCCGTAATGCGCTGAAGACATATTCTATTTTATACTAAAATGTTTTTATTTACTAAAATAGATTCTACTTTTTATTTTTATTAGATTTAAAAAGTCGATGGATGTGGAATTTACGAATGACACCCTTAAAATAATTGATTATTTATTAAAATATTGATTATATATTATTGACAATACGCAGGTGTTATTAATAGATTAATAGATTAATTATTCACAGTAGTCATACCCCATCAAAGCTCGCAATGGTCAATCCTTCGTCTTCCTTGAGGGATAGAACTTCATAGAAGCAGCTGCGATCTACATAAAGAATTGATAAAAAAATCAATCGTCACTCGGCATGTAAAATTTATTGAAAACTATTACCTTCGCCGGGTGCAAAAGCAACTTCAGCCATCAGGCGATCATCATTCACGTCATCCTGTAAAATATTCTCAACGAACACCCCAGCCGGTCTGGCTGGTATAATTCCCACTGAAAGATAGATTCCAGGTAAAAAAGTGATAATCGAGTAAAAGTCGTCCTCAGGGACCAGCATCAGTCGCTTTTTACTTTCTGAGTATAATGTTTCGCTCTTCTGCTCGTTTATCTCCATTAAGCGATGATGATAATGACTTCAGTAATTAGTCATTTCAATTTGACCGACAATCGATTGATTAATTGAAAATTCTTGAGATGATTATTGATTGGATGGATGGTCTTTTTTTTTGGATTCGCTTCATTGATAAATGAGTTGAATAATTTAAGGCTCGGGTGGATTATCTAGAAAAGATCATTTACTCCGAAATTCGGATTCCTAATTACTCTGCCAATTAATCGTTTTTTTCAATAATTGTTAGCTAGCGTTCTAGCGGTTGTCAACAACTAGGCCGCTAGCCAACAATTATTGGAAAAAACGATTAATTGACGGAGTAATTAGAAGTCCCAATTTTGGAGTAAATTATCTTTTCCAGACAGTCCATCCGGGCCTTAAGGACCCGTTGGATTATCTAGAAAAGATCATTTACTCCGAAATTCGGATTCCTAATTACTTTGGCAATTAATCGTTTTTTCAATAATTGTTAGTTAGCGTTCTAGCGATTATCAACAACTAGGCCGCCAGCTAACAATTATTGAAAAAACGATTAATTGACGGAGTAATTAGAAGTCCCAATTTTGGAGTAAATTATCTTTTCCAGACAGTCCATCCGGGCCTTAAGGACCCGTTGGATTATCTATAAAAGATAATTTACTCCGAAATTCGGATTCCTAATTACTTTGGCAATTAATCGTTTTTTTCAATAATTGTTAGCTAGCGTTCTAGTGGTTATCAACAACTAGGCCGCTAGCTAACAATTATTGGAAAAAACGATTAATTGACGGAGTAATTAGAAGTCCCAATTTCGGAGTAAATTATCTTTTCCAGACAGTCCATCCAGGCCTTAATAGACTTTTCATTTGAAAGACGACGGAATTGTATGATTTTAATTGGATTGTTGAATTTAGATCTGAGAATTTGTTAATCTTACTTCGTGTTGTGGTAAACCATTCAGTAATTTCTGGTGCAGAGATGTAGTTATTATCAAATCGCCGGGCTGTATAGCGATAAGCTGTGGCGGGCTGGAGATTTTTGGAAATCAGGAATTCCCCTTCGGTCTGATTAAATCAATTTTATTTCACTTTTATCATAAAGAAGCTTCTATTTTTATAAACATTAGTCATAGTAATTTCAATCAGAATTGAACAAGATGTGATAACTTTATTGACCAGACATAATTGACAGATTGATATTTATTTACTGATTTTATGTGAAATCACTCACCACCGAGACATTTATTCGCGTGTTGGATTCGTCTTCCATCATAATAAAATAAATCCCAGGATTATGTTTTATCGTCAGGAGATCAACATCTTTGCAGTGCAATTCTGCGTTGAAATTTGCTGCCTCCGAGGATATCTCCATTTCTAAAAGACAAACATTTCAAATTTCCACACCCACGATTTTTTTATTCTCAAAAATAGCACTTGCCTTTATTTGGGATTTTTTTATGAAAGCAATCATCTCGGCATGATGTCTGAAAAAACAAAATAATTAATCAGAGTATTTTACACCAAGAGCCAACCCCAATAACTCAATAACACAAAAATATCACTAATAATTTTATCAAACTAATAATTAACTTTCGATTTTCAATTTAAATTCAAATTGAAAGAACATTTTTGGATTTTTCTTCTTAGTCTAGGATGGGATCTAGAACTAGTCTATTTTAGATTCTTTTTTCCTTTTCGGTATGTTGTTTGTTTATTTTGTGAAGACCTCAGATTAAATTTCCAATATCGGATGTAGGTGACGGAAAAGGTCAGTAGTTTCAAGAACTTCGTTTATGTAACAAATACAATCGACTAGTTTATTTTAGTAATTTGTCATGCTTGACCTGTGGTGAACTAGGAAATAAAATTTGAATGGTGTACCTGGTTGAGTAAAACGAGGTGATTAAGATCATTGTAATGAATTCATAAAATTCAATTTATCTTTTCACGTACAGAGCGGATGCGCAACATTAAAAACGGAATAAAAACGGAATAAAGTTGATAAATTTTTATTTTCCACACTTTTATCTATTTGTTTATTAGAACTTATTATTATTAAAATTTATTATCGACAGAATCTGATATTCTAATGAATTCCAAGGCTTTGGTAAAATAATATTTAGGGAGAATATTATTATTATAGAAATTTTACTAAAAAATGGCAATATTAGTGATGACACTGTCAATTTCCCATTTTTCTTATTTAATTTATTCAAGAGTTTTTACAACACATCTAGCAAAATCAACAGAATATAATTTAATTCATGAAAATAACTCCAAGCGCAGAATTTCGCGTGACAGAATAAAATTATGTGCAAAATGATTATTTACTACTCCATAAGCAACAACACTTGTGCTATTTACGGATAAGAGTAATTTTCCACTTGTTTTCTCAAGGATATTATTGACGGAGAAATTATCGAGAGGACTCTCCAAAGGAAATTCTCCATAGAAATATAGAATTCCTGAAGGTCGCCTAGTATTTTCTACTGGATTCCTTCCACCACAAGAGAGGAATTCATAAAAATTACGTTAGCAATTTCTCATATTCTCCGGAATATCCCGACATTAAACAATAAAAACAAGAGAGGAATTCATAAAAATTACGTTAACAATTTCTCATATTCTCCGGGATATCCCGACATTAAACAATAAAAACCGTTGAAATAATTTGAGCAGAGTAAAAAAAATGATCTATTAACCAAAAGAACAAGAAAACAGATGTCGGTATTTATGGTAAGTGCTAAATTAACGTATTGCTATTCAAATAGTCCATTACCGTTACCGACGTAATAGAGTATTTTCAATATTAGCATGAAATTTTTTATCAGTCCAATCCCTATGGATAATTCTCCCGCCAACCTTCGTGACAAACATCTGTACTGACTAGTCTATCAGTAAATTTAACTATCACCTCGTTGGAAATAAGAAGTCATTATTTTTCCTTTTGCCTACGTAAATTCCCCACCTTCACTCCCTGCTTTCGTGGCAAATGCATAAGTAATCACCGTAATCGCACAGGTGATTAATGCACATTGATTGATGTTGCACATATAATGTCTAACGTTGTTTTCTCTGAATGTTAATTCAAACTCGGTTTTTCATTAATTCTCATTATTGTTTACACTTCCACAAATAAAATAATAAATTGACAAAATATTTCAAAAATATCGAAAATCGCGGGTGTAAAAATACCAATTAGTCAGCCCTTGCATTAATTGATAAAATTAATTTATTTCCTAATGACCATTGATTGCCGGTTAATATTCGTGAGCTGGAAATTGGTCTGAATTAATTCCTAGTCCTAGTTAATTCAACTTAATGAAACACTCTGTTTCAATTATTAACGATTGATCAACCCTTCCCGTAATTAACTAATAATTACTAATGTCGACTGATTGCCGGTAAATATTCATACGCGTTCAGAGACTGGTCTGAAATAATTTCCAGGAATGCGGTATTGCTGCGGCAGCCGAAGAATCGCAGTGACAAGATCGATCTCAACATCAATCAGGTTTTCACATTTTTTTGCACAATTTAATTGACAATTATCGCAATTTATCGTCCAATATCATTCAATCTCGTTCAATATCGTCCGCTGCAAAAATCACATCATTCATTTCCCCTGCACAATGTTCTTAAGATTATTAATGATTTTTTAAATGAACGACCCTGAATGTCTATGACGATAGTATGATAGATCATTTTATCTAGGCGCTCGTAAGGGACACGATAATCGATAATACATCTCTGCGTTCAATATCCTCTGAAAAGACAGCAGTGACAATTCAAACACGTGTTAACGATTCATGTATTCAGCCTCCAATGCTAAGTATTTCAATAGTTACATACCGGTTTTTAAGCTTTTTTCTGTTGTTTGCTTTTAATAATTCAGTGTATCGGGATCTTTTTTATTTTTTTCATTTTTTTTTCGATAGCACGTAGTGATGGAGCCAACTGTGTCAACTTTAGCTACATCCGATAATCACAGCGAGCAATACCAAATTTTTCGTTTTACATATTAAAAAATAGTACACGTGCAAATACCCGATTTTAGGCGTACGTGTTACATGCATTACCACGAAATTATTCGAGGCTTGTGAACAATTTCCAAGGCTTTTTCTCGATAAGACAAGTCATATCTTTTTAGGCTTACTTGTTGACATTGCGCCATACATTCAGCGTATTTTTCTACATAATCCACTGTTAATCCACAAGTTATAACACTCATCAATAAAACCATAAAAATATTCAAAATCATATTGATAATCACTATCTCATTTTTGTTATTATTTCTCATTTGACGCGATGGATATGTCATTGGGAATTCATATCACGTGTTTTCATTATTATTATTCACTCGATACTTGACGGATAACAATTAACAATATTTTACATCCACGAAAACGTACGCCAACTGTTTAAAACACTATTGATATCACCATTTGATTGTAAACGCGTGCACCGCATTTTTTTTTTTCAATTTTTTGTTATCGAGAGACGAGAAAAAATTACAAGTAATGACAGAGCATTCACTGCACGCGTTCGATTATTTCATCAATTATTACGAGTAATTAGGAGAAATGTTGATTACGATTAGTTTTATAATTTTACCGGTTTTTTTTTATCACGAACAATTTGTTGTTGATGGTCTTTTTTATGGAACTTATTTTCGAATTTGATTCATCAGAATGTGCGGGAAAGATAAATATGGTACTGCGATTTGAAAGATAATGGATGTGCACGCGCGCCGTCCGATCGTCTTGATGAATAAAACGAAAATGAATATATGAAATATACAGCGCGCTTTTTGCGTGTTTTCCTTACCCAGACGAACAGGTATACTTACATATACAGGTTTATCTGTACTCGATCCTGCACACGAGCGTTGTACAAAACAAATTAAAGAACAGTTGGATATTTCCTGAATTTTTCCCCCAATCGTGAGTCAATTAGGGTTGCTAAGACATTTTAATCGAGGATTAAATGTTATTTTGAAAAAGAATACAGCAAATTAAAGAGCGGTTGGATACTTCTCCAGGTATTCCCGGTTCCAGGATAATTAGGGATTATTAATCTGCTGAGACCTTTTAATCGAGGATTAACAGTTTAGTCTGGATTAAAATAAATAAATTAGCGCAAGTAGAACAATGAGAACGATCGGTACCATTGATTTTTTCTTTTATTCGATTTTTATACTCTTTAGGCGCATTTCCTGGAAATTTGACGGAAATCGGATGTGCACAGGGGTGGCAGATTGATTTGAAGTTCTAAATGTCCTTGACCCCAATTTTTCCGGTCGCACGGCCTTTTTTTAGCCACAATTACGGCCTCTCAAAGTTATCGACGCTTTCGTCCTCGTGTCCTTCCTTATTCACATGAGTAGTTTTCCGGATTAGTTCACCCGCCACCGCTACGAAATTTTTTTGTGGAAGCCTTCGTCTCGGTCGACGAAAAATTAATTATTACAGAATACAAAAAACTCAGTTTTTGCAATAAACGAAAATTTTTGGGATTGATTCCATCCTGAAGTCAATTCAATTCAATTTCAAATTTTTAATTTCAAAATTTCAAATTTCAAATTTCACATTTTTACCGACTTACACGATTAATAAAATTCCGATCCTCCTCATGAAGTGAAGTAATTAAAAAAAAAACATTCTACATAGAAATTAAAATTTATTCCAGGAATTGTCGCATCATAGTATACAATGTAATAATTCTCTTTCAACTTCTAGAACACGAGTAGTTACAAACGTGATAAAAAGTCTCCTGCGTTGTCATTTGGGTGAGTAGTTTCGGCTCCTGAATTTTTTTTGCATGGATATCATGGACACTTCTTATTTTCCGTAATTAGCATTTATATAGTGGAATAGAAATACGAGGAAAAACAGTGTGACTCCAAGAATATTGGAGAATATTGCGAGTTGAATGTCAGTAATCATCTGTAAAACGAAGATGCAATTATTTTCTTTTTGACGCCATCAATCTACTAACACTATTATAAATGAATTAATTACCTTGCTCAGTACTTTTCGCCAAGGTTACCAGCAAATGTAATCCCCTTCCTTTTTTTTATTGAAAAATGAATATTGACACGTCTTTATTTATGTGACACGCCGACACATTTACTTCGTCCACTGAGTCATAACAGAGTGTTGGATCAAGAGAGGAAAATTGTGAGGAATTAATGTTGGGGTGATTTCTTACCGATCCATGATGAGAAGGAGACTGATCTTTTCGGTTGATGATGGAAAAATGGACAAGACATGCAGCGCCACTTTCAAATGTTTCTCAACTCTCAGTTATTCTCTTTGAGAGGGACTCTCAAATAGGATTGACTGCAGTAGAGGCTCAATTCTAGGAGTTTGAGTGACCCCAGCGGCATCGTAGTACTGCACCCCGGGAGAAATTCGAAATTTTCAAAAAAGTGTCAGGGGAGCATGAAAATGGAGGAGGTATTCACTGAAATTAAAAAATTCGAAATTATTGAACAAGTATCAAGAGAGCATGACAATTGAGGAGGTATTCATTGAAATTGAAAAATTAAAAATTTTCAACAACGCATCAGGGGAGCATGAAAATAGAGGAGGTATCCACTGAAATTCGAAAATTCGAAATTTTTGGAAAAGTATCAAGGAACATGAAAATCGAGGAGGTATTCACTGAAATGTGAAAAATCGCAATTTTTGAAAAAGTATAAGGAAAGCATGACAATTGAGGAGGTATTCACTGAAATTGAAAAATTCAAAATTTTCAAAAAAGTATCAGGGGAACATAAAAATGGAGGAGGTATTCACTGAAATTTTAAAATTCGAAATTTTTGAAAAAGTATCAGGAGAGCATGACAATTGAGGCGGTATTCATTGAAATTGAAAAATTCAAAATTTTCAAAAAAATATCAGAGGAACATGAAAATGAAGGAGGTATTCACTGAAATTTGAAAATTCGAGATTTTTGAAAAAGTATCAGGAGAGCATGACAATTGAGGAGGTATTCACTGAAATTGAAAAATTGAAAATTTTCAAAAAAGTATCAGGAGAGCATGACAATTGAGAAGGTATTCATCGAAATTGAAAAATTCAAAATTTTCAAAAACGTATCAGGGGAGCATGAAAATTGAGGAGGTATTCACTGAAATTTGAAAATTCGAATTTTAGAAAAAATATCAGGAGAGCATGACAATTGAGGAGGTATTCATTGAAATTCAAAAATTTCAAAAACGTATCAGGGAAGCATGAAAATGGAGCAGGTATTCACTGAAATTTGAAAATTCGAAATTTTTGAAAAAGTATCAGGAGAGCATAATAATTCAAGAGGTATTCACTGGAATTGAAAAATTCTAAATTTTTCAAAATGTATCAGGGGACCATGAAAATGGAGGAGGTATTAACTGAAATGTGAAAATTCGAAATTTTATAAAAAAAAAAGCAAAACGCAATTTTGTAACGCAGAAATAATATTCACCCCATCGACTAACCCCTCTGACAGCGGGATTGCTACTGAGGCAGTTAGCGAATCGGCTGACAGGTAGACACCCCACCATTGCGTGTGGCACCCTCTCTCCCTTGGGGTGGGGTACTACGATGCGGGTGGGGTCACTCAAACCCCCAGACCTGAGCTACTTTAGTCAATCTTCTTTGGAGACTTCCATCTTCTGATATTGCTTCAATGCTTTCGATTTTTTCTACGAAAAACCCCGATTGGTAAATTTAATTGCAAGGTGCAAAGTACTACAGCTGGCATTTGATTTGACGTCTCATTGTGATCCGCTTTTTCGAGTGGTGGGTTAACAATTGAAATATCGATTTCAGATTTGATTTTTATTTATCACTTAGTTTTTGACATGGGCGGAATCGAATCTAAAGAAAAATAGAGAATATTTGGAAATTATGATTAATCAACGTGAATTGTTGTATCTACAATGTCAGTGCAGGCATTTCCTGTCAATTGATGCCAAAGGATAATTAGATGACATTTTGTTTTAGACCTTGTATAATTATGGTGATTCAGCGAATTCTGCGGCTGGCGGGATTTTATCGAATTCCACAAAGAATTTTGACACTTCAAGTTGTCAGTGCGGCCTCGAAGGTATTTTTTTTATGCAATCTAGTTTATTTACAAGAACTCTAACTTGACAATTGTTAAAGGTACACAATTATTTTCTTAAATTTTTTAATATCTCAATAAAATTGGACGAAAACTTACACAATATTTCATAAATTATATTAAACTTTGTTATACCTGTAATTTTTGTTATTTTCTCCTGATAGTTTCACAAACGTTGGAGACAAAAATGTTTACTGTCAGCTCCAGCACTCTCATTGGCACTTTTTGGATCTTCGAAGAGTAATGACAGTAAAGAATCTATTACGACAAAAAAGGTTTTACTCGCCAAGGCTGACGCTCTTTTCGAAAGTGGAGAGTATCAGAAGATTTACGATTTACTCATAAAGTATCGAGTATGTTGAATTATTTTTATGGATTAATTCCAACATTAAAACATGTTTTCATTGTCTTCATACGAAATGCTCATCTGGATGACAATTTGTTTGTGACTTTTCCGCGATAATTAAGCTGTCACTTTTCATTATTTTAATTATCTTTCAAAGGATAATAAGGATGTGGAGATCCTATGGAGACTGAGTCGAGCACTTTTCAATCATTCAAAAAGTGCTAGTGACGTAGAAGCAAAGAGAATGGTCTACGAGGGATACGACATCATGGAAGATGCTTTGAAAATTGATAACAATCACTGGGCTGTTCACAAGTGGATGGCAGTTTTGTCAGACACAAAAAATGAATACGAAGGAATAAAAGCGAGAATTAAGAATTTGTTAACGTGCAAAGAACATATGATGGTGAGGAATCCTCTTCTAAAAATTTGAATTCAGAACTGAGGTATTAAAAATGGGTAATTGATAATTGATTACATTTCAGAAAGCTATTGAGTTGAATCCAAATGACGCTACAACCCTCTACATGTTGGGGAACTGGTGCTTCAGTGTGGCCGACATGCCTTGGTACCAGAGAAAAATTGCATCAGCTATATTTGGAACAGTTCCATCCTCTTCCTACGAGGAAGCATTGCAATACTTCGAAACTGCCGAGAAAATCGATCCCTTGTTCTACAGCCACAATCTGTTATTCCTAGGGAAAACTTATTTAAAACTGCAGAGAAAAGACGAAGCCATGAAATATCTCAAGATGACAGCTGAATTTCCAGCGAGAAATGACGAGGATCACAGGGCAAAGTTAGAGGCGACAAAAATACTGGGAACTCTTTGATTTATGGATCATATTCAATATGTGTCATAAACAGAGATTATGGATTGTTACAACGAGATTTATCCACGGAATAACTAAATCAATTGCTTTAACCGCACATGAATTAGACGGAAGGCTGAGTAATTTGTGAATTACAATCTAGTCGGTAAAGTAAAAAATTTCTAAACTTCTTAAGGATTCGCACACTGACGACTTCGAATTCTTCTGAGGAATTCTAAAAATGGAATTTTCTATCAATCATTGACACACAATTTTTTTTACAATACTTCTTTATTAATGGCGAAGGGAAATCCATTTGTTGTTTAAGTACAAGTGATAATTTATCGAATTGAATAAATAATAATTTATATTCATATATAAAACTTCCGAGAAGGGCACTTGGTGATTCATTAAAAAATAGCTCTTACGATATTTATAATTCATTAATAGGTACATAATCGACTGAGTAACTGATTTCAATGAAAATCATCACTACGAATGTACAGCCCACAATGTCATGTTTCAGTGCCTTCTATCCATCGTTCTTTCATAGAGTGGAATTTTTTCATTTTTATTACGAAATCACAAGCCCACTCTAACGCTGAATGGAAAACATCATCAAGTCTTCTTTCAATTAACATTTTTTAAGTACATGTTCGGATTAATCATAAGTGATGAAGAGACGTGACTCACCGGGGATCGTGAAAATATATATAGATAACTGAATTTGAGTCTTTCGTTTCGTTTGTTTTCAAACAGTCATTTCTTGTCCATTGTTTACTTCTCCATCCCGTCTATTTGCACGTATACTCTTCCGTACGCTCTGTACACGTGTCACAGTGGACACGACAACACCAGTGAAATTTACATCTGCACTGCCAATTCCGGGTGTATTGGTGAGTATTGTAACCGCGACCGCAGCACATCAGGTCACATCCATCCGTTCCTATTTTCAGAACATTAAATTCGTTAGTGATTAAGTCAATGAAATTTATCTGGTTAAACCGAAAGATATACTTCCAACAAATCTAATCAAAGAGTAAAATTGTTCGTGAAATGTTGTTTAAAATGTTTTAAAGTAATTGTTCCTCATGACGTCATAATTCTTAGTCATATATGATATCCTAGGGAATTCCGGGAATCCCAATTTTCCCACTACGCGTATCAATAGATAGAAAACGCCGGGGACTTCCGATTTGAATAACATTATCGTTTCCACTCCATGAATATTGAATCCCTGAAAAAACATCCCCAGAAAAAATATCCCGGAAAAAATATCCCCGGAAAAAATATCCCCGGAAAAAATATCCCGGAAAAAATATCCCCGGAAAAATTATCGCCAAGAAAAATTCTAATATTTAATTCTTAATAATAAATATTTAAAAATCCTAATTTTAATAATTTACAAAATGCATTTTAGAAAAAAATTTCTTTATTTATTATGACATATAAAAGGGTTAAGGGTTCGATTCCCCATGAAAAAAAAAATCTTTTTTCCTTTTCTCAAATTTTCATTTAATGTGATATGTGGGGAGTGGGAGGGGGCTTCGCCCCTGCACCCCACGGGGGCTCCGCCCCTCGACCCCGCCAGGGGCTGCGCCCCTGGACCCCCCTCTACGCCCCCCCACCTCTGGAAAAATATGTACATAAAAAAAAGGGTGACAGAAATGAAATGTATGATTGGGGGGATATTTTTTCCGGGGATATTTTTTCCGCCACCCATGAATATTGATAGCTAAACAATTTATGTGCTTAATAATTTGAATTGCCACCAAATTAACCAAAAAGATTTTGAAAAAATTTATTTTAAAATTTCGTGGGTCTTATTGGGTCGACGTAATTCCAAAAATTGAAAATGAAATTTCATCACTTAGTTTTTAGTTTTATGTAACATCTATAAAATTGAAATGGGAAGATGAATTCGTCTTTGTAATTACTTTCAATTACCTTTACTTGTGCGATTGCATCCCCTCCCCACGGTCCCAAGACTCCCCTGTGTCAGATCAGCCTCGCAATAATTGGGTGATTGCTGAAGAAACACGAGTTCACTTCGTTTGGGTATCCTTTTTTGACCCATACCCCCATTGACTTTTGATCGTTTGAGGATTAGGTGCGGCCTTCTGGGTTTCCCCGATTTCTTCGGTGCGCCTCTCTGAGTCTGACTATTTGACGTGTCATCAGAATTTCCCTGAGTCTTGGCATCATTGCCCAGAATCGGCACTACCCTGATCGCCGATTGGTCCGTATAATCCGATTCCTGAGATCAGAAAAAATCAGACTCCATTAACTACACGACTTATTTCACTTTTTTCTCATTGTCATCTCCATTTCTATGAACACAAAAAAAATTAAAGTGCATGGAGAAAATAAATCGCGTTGGTGTACATGAGCTAGTCATTTCTTTCGATCCTCATGATGAATAAATAACGGTTTAACTGCATTTATAACTACGTGCTATGAATTTATCGGTATGAGTTATTCTCGAGTAAGCGAAATCCTTTTTTGCATGGAGTACTCAAATGTCAGAAGACAGTATATTCGGAATTGTGCACTAGCTTATTTACATATTTAAAATTAAATGCGACGCCCACGAGGTTATCCAGATGAGAACAGTGTCGTACAAAAAACTGGCAAAATGGAGATAAATCTAAATTAATGACTTACTCTCTCCTCACATTTTCTCATAAAGAAAAATTTCAGTAGTATGAAAAATAATATTTCAGATGTATACAAAAATAAAACTTCCTGAGTAATATTCATTCGTTGAACGATTAATTAAATTATAATATTTATTATATTTTTAAATAGAATGTTATCTTTTTTTCTCTTTATTCGACTGTTCACCTGTAGCGTTGGAGCAGCTGGAGGTGTTACGGCAATCACTGGCCTCGCACGATAATACTTTTTCATCAGGGCATCACCAATCTGTCGAAAGCTAGGTAATGTTCTCCAACATGTCCTCACAGTACACGAACCAGATACACCATGGCACTTGCATTCTGTCTGAAGTAATGATTTCACAATCTGAAACAAATCGGATAATCCACTACAACACTAATTGAGAAAACGAAATCAAACAATAAATTTGATTTTTTTTTGCGGAATCGCGAGGTGGAAATTGTGGATAGGATTTTTTTGTAAGCTAACAATATAAATTCCAAATCCCAAAATCCATAAATTATGGTTCATCACCATCTCTAGTGAAGTTGAGATTTAAATCTGAATTTGCGTTAATAAATCGTCGGAAAATAAAATTTGATTTGTTTAGGTTTAATGAGACTGAAAACGGAAATACTATCGTTCCGATCTATTGCCTCAGGCCAGTTACATGACTAATACCTGACTAATACACATCTAATACACAGGCAGTTTGCGATGTCGACTATTGATACTCGATGAATGGATTTCAGAGATATATTCCAGAGTGATATTACACCTGTTATTACGCATGTGTTGAATACCATCTGAACATTCTAATCCCAGAGAAATCGTTGAATAGATCATAGAAAATTGTCATTGATACCTTGCGATCGCTAATTGGGCAAATGTATGGGCAAAACCGGATGTGAGATAAATCTCGATAGCGAGTCCTTTCAGCGATTCGATAGCTTATCTAATCTTTACGAATCAAACTGTCACTGGACTTTCTATAATTCAAGGTAAATTGTGGTTGAGATTCAATTTGTCATTTTTGGTGGATCCGTGGGGTTTTCGGTGGATGAATATGAAAGGATTTTTCGTTGTGCAATTATTTCATTATTTATTAATGATTGAAAATATTCGGTTGACTCACCTTTCTTCCGGCTTTGTTGTTGTGGAGATTCATGAGACTTCGGGCATCGCCTTCCACTTCCCGGGCATCCAGAAACCTACGCGCGAACCTAATGTTAAAAACATTCAATAAATAACGATGATTTATTAATCTCGCGAGTTAATTATGTGCAATTTTAAAAGTTCATTCAACATTCGAAAAACTTCGGCTTTAACTTTATGAATCAAGCACAATTGAAATTTTTCTAAACGTCTGATTTTTCGGTGGTGACTCCAATAATCTTTCTATAAATTCAGCGTTAATAAATAAATGATAAACAAAAGTTTATTTACTTCATTCCATATGTTACATCGGCGCTGCATCCACCCCATTCCCATCCATTCGGTGGTAATGATTTTCTCGTTCTGAAAATAATAAAAAAAATAAAATTGCACTTGCGGTTGTGATTTCGAAAGAGTGAGAAAGGAAAATTGAAGAAATTCAAAACGCGAATGTTTACATGAAATTGAAGGATTACAATGTGGGAATGGTGAGAGAGAGGGTGTTGGGTTTACCTTACGGCAGGTTCGCAACCGCATGCTGTGATATTCCCTCGGCTACAAGCTGCGGTTATTGCGTATGTTACCCCCGCAGAGCTTATCGCGTATGTAAAAGCTGCTTCCCTGCTACCTGCAATTAAAAAAAAAAATGTTAGTTTCTATTTTGTAGAAATCCACGAATTTTTACTAATCAATCTTCAATGGAAGTTGAAGATCCCGGCATTGCGGCATTTTTCATTATTCATATTTGAAGTAATTTTTTGACAAAATGTCAAAAATGTTTTTTTGAATGTCTTCTCTATCATAAGAGTCCACAACTTCATACATGCCCACTTTATATCTTTCGCATTAAATTAAATCTGCGGTTCCATATAATCTGCAGTGAATATGGATATGCGTGCGACTCCAATTAATTACCCGTTGAGAGCTTTCAACTCATTTGCGGTACGACATATGAGTTACTGTTCTCCTTATTCTCCCCAGCATTTCATTCATATTTGTTTATTTTGAAAAATATATACCTTCATTCCCCTATACCATTCATAATTCTTTTATTCCACACACTTTTTTTTTCAGTCCCACGCCTCCGTCAACAACCTGTCAGCTTGCATAATTCAAAGACCTGAATTAACCAGATGGACGGTGAAAAAACTGGCGAAACAATTCTTTTGAAAAATACTCCACTATACATTACACTTTGAAAATAAACGCTTTAAGTGCAGAAAATTATTGTGGGTGAGATCATGAAGGAACATGAGTCAGATAATCCGTAGTTGTGGTTGCATACAATAAAACGTATGCATACGGAGTACAGGGGAATATATATTGAAGGAAAAGATCAATATCTGGACGATCGGTTGGCTGATTTATAAGCCGCCCATAGATACCTATCTCAGTATTTCTCTCGTCCCTGTGCATATATTCAGTGTGTCGCAATCCAGCCAATTTATGTAGCACGCGACATTCAGTACTACACGCATTTATACAGTGCAGGTCTTCTTACCATTTCTGATGAATCGTGCATTTCGTTATAAAAACTTTATGAACTAAATGTCTGTTCTACGCAGCGGTGGCGCATGCGCGTACCACCTCGTTGCGCGCGCAGTGTTAATCGTATTGCATTGTGTCAGTCATGGATATTATCATTTTTCGGGGGGTTCACGTAATGACTTGAGATTTTCCATCTAATTGCATATATAGAGAAGGGATATATCAGACTATTGGAGAATTACATTTGATATTACAAGTTGAAAAATTTTCACAACACAAATATTATTATGCTATTTAGAGCGGTAAGAGGCGAGTCGCGCCGTTTCAAAAAAATTCCGAAATCTAAGAAAAATACCGCAATTTTTGTCAGCACCTTTTCTCTAGAGCTAATTGAGAACTCCAAAAAAACCGATAAAAAAACATTTATCTCTTTAAATTTCGGAGATCCTCACCAAAGTCCAAAGAAATAAGCCCTCATTCCGGTGCACCAATTCGCTACTGATTTTCAATAGGCCCCCTCTAGCTGGGTCCTCCAAGAAATAGCGGAAAGCTCGTGAAGAATTTATATCTCAATCGTTTATGTCAATGGTCAACGAGGTACACATCTATTTAGTGTCTACAAAGACTCACTATACCCTCTCCGGTGGATAAAATTTATCGTTTCGTTGAGTTAGCGTTGAATATAACACGCGTAAAGTCCACTGGAGGGATTTACCTGAGGTTTATAGCCACATCGCTTTCTATAAATTCATACGAGCTGTAAATTTCGAAGCATACGGATAAATAAAAGGTAAACGATACAGTGGATCGGCATTGTCAAAGATATGTTTACATTGTCATGGTATACGCGAGGAAGACAAGGGACTTTTATCGCTGTTTGTGAAAATAATATGGAATCGTTCTCGGGACGAATGTAGGGATAATAAGTTTGTAATGTATTATACTGTGTAAACTACGAGTCGTTGATCAAGACGTCGTGCTAATTGGTGAACGCTGAGGCCTCAAGGGCACAATTTATTTCAAGATGAGCGACATGATGTTATCTTCTTTGCACCTCTCCCGCAATTATAATGAGTTTATTTATTTTGATGGCTGTAATGACTTTTTTCCCAGTGGAATTTATGATCTTTCTTTTCGATAAATGTTACGGGGATGGTGCATACTGCCCACAACATTGTCCATCACTATTGACCCCGTCGCCTTAAAAAACCCGTCAACATTTATTTATTTTATAGATGCGCATGCATTCGAGATGTTGTTAATGGTAACGAGTGAATACTTGTATCGTCTCTCAGCTTACGAAATACCAATGCAGACCCCTGTGGAAATCCAGTACTCATCCTGAGTTTCTTTTCCTTTTGACTGACGTTACGGGAATTTAGAAAAAATTACACCGCTGGGAAGACACTTCAGGATCGTTGACAGTAATGAAGAATTATTTTTAGATGATGTTTCTTTCTTTTTTTGGATTTAATTTTTTGCAGTAATGACACCAGCTGGACAGGATCCACTGCCTGGAGGTGGATGCATGTCTGAGTGTGAATACTGTACCATAAATTCTATCCCTGGCGCCATATGCAAACGCGATGAGAACGAGTAGAAGCGGAATTCACCGGTTAATGCCACATTCAACTAACAGGTACTTGCTTGACCTAGAATTATCCTCGAATTTCTGGAAATTAAACAGAAAAGTCGAAAAAATTTTAAACGCTAATTTATCTGACGTTTTGTGACATTTTGCGCGCGTTATTGGGGAATTCTTTGGGATAAATTTAAAGTCTTGGATTTACTCGGGGAGATGGAATTATCGAGACATGCGCAATTTGAAGTGAGACTCGTCTCGAATTGGACCATCAAATTAGCTGGTAATTAGTTTCGCTTAATTGATAGCGATATTTAGCATTTTGGATAATGAACGTGAGGCGGACCAATCAAGATGATATTTAATTTAATTAAGTTGCCACCAATTTGGGTCGGCTGGAATGAAAAGAAAGAAAATGAGGGACCAGAAAATATGGCGAAAACCTTGAAGGTGAAATTGCAATCGACCGGTTGGAATGCCCTCGATAAATTCAATTTCTTTTTCCATTTTTTTAATCTTTTCTTATAATGAAAGGTGTGAGCAACAAACGGTAATAATCGAGGGTGAACTAATCGGGGGAAAATTAATTTCACTTTTTAAGATATCTTTCGATTTTATCAGTAAAAAATCGGCATTACAAAAAAATTATGGAAATTATGGAAATTATGGAATTGAATTGAAAATCCATTTTATCGGCTTTGCCAATTTGCGATTTGCGAATTCAATCGAGTTTTGTTCCGATCTTTAGGTAAGAATTAAAAAAAAAATTCCGAATAAAAATTACGAATACAAATTAATGGTCTGTAAAAATTGTGTAACAAAATTGTAATTTTTGCTCATATTTACAATAAATGACAGGCTGTTTGAATTTTTAACTCAATTCAGTAGCGATGATTGAAAAAAAAATGTGGAATGCATGATGTCATTAACAGGATGATGCAGCTAATGCTCGATGGGTCAGGGAACATGAAAATTATACGAGAATTCTTCGCGTTATTCTCAGATCATTACAATAATTCCTCCATAAATCGAGAAGCTAATCGCGAAAAAAAAGGAGAATTGAAAAAAAAAATATAAAAAAAGAGTTTCGAGAGGAAGAAATAGTCCAGACTGGTCACTGAAGAGAGTGGCAATGGTCATGAGAAACAAGACTCATCAGTCATAACTCCAAGGGCTTAACGAGACTAAGAACGGATGACTATGACTCGTTATTAATTACCAGTTCTCGGCAATTGTAAATCAAGTTACAACGCAGGGTAGTAGCCGAAGAAATATATTTCATATTTTCTGATGTACTCCGCAGGTGGGAATTACCAGAAGTACCGAGAGATTTAACATATTGTGCAAACCCCATGGACCAATCATCACCCGCAGGTTGAAATATGTGGCCTTGACATAAACCCTATGTACATTGGTTTTTATCCATGTATCTTTTTAATATCAGGGCTCCCAGGGTCAAATTTCTAGACGATCAATCTCTCATCATCAGGTAAAACAATAATAATTCACAATTAAACCAAAAAATGGGAAATATTGATGAATAAATTGTTTATCACACAAATAATTATTAAAAAAAATATTGTATTAATCATTTAATAAATTTAATCAATCCAGCATTTGAAAATAATCCTCTGAAATGATTTAAATAATTTAAACAAATAGTACTTATTCATCTGAAATAGGAAATATTATTAATAATTACCAATAAGAATTGTTTGTAAATTGTTGGAAACAGAATGAATGAGGGATAATATATTTTTTGTTTAATGTTTCATTTTTAAAAATCGATTCTTCTAATGAGGAACCACATCTTTGTCCCTCCCCATGACTAATGGCCACCATTTTTTTTTTCGCATGGCTTTTATCTGTCATAAGAACACTTTCATGCATATAACCCCGGGGCACTGAGAATTGTGGTGATGTGTGTGGGTGTATTAGGTGGTCATTCAGGAGTACTTCTTCAAATGGCGTGAAAACGATACCCGTCTTCAAATGATGGACACACATTCTCCGTTGACATCAATAGCAATGTTAATGATTTGTTATTGTCATAATGAATGCTTCCAAATTCTTATTATACCGTCAGAAAATTATCCTTCAAACTTTACCAATCTCAAATTTCCTTTCATTTCAAACAGAAAAATCATACAATTCTAATTTTCCAAGGCATCGGATAATAAATAAACAATAAATTTTAGAAACTAGGGAAAATTCAAGTCCTTCTTTCCCTGAATTCTGATTATCATTCAGGCATGATAATTTAACACGAGGAAAATATTGTGTTCAATCCAAATTCACAGAATTAAAAAATCTGATGAATTTCTTTGTGCCTGACATTTCAATAAATTTCTATCAGTGTACTTTAAAACGCTAGACAAATCTCAGTAATTAAATGTCCGAATTGATGACGTCGTTTACATTCCCTTTAAAAGACCTGAAGAGTGTAAGCCTGACGAGACACTCTGGACCTTTTCCGTGGATCAAATCACACATCGTGATGAGACAATCTCACAATTAACCAATTACAACAATTAAGACACCCCGAACACCGGATTGAATCCCACCTGGTGTACCTCAAAGTCCGGTTTGTGGGTATTAGCATGTGAATCTACTTAGCATTTCTCATTCACTTCCCCTCAATCTTGATTTCCCGACCCCTCAGCTCGTCGAAACCCCTAATGATCTAAAAATTCCCCCTTTCTCCGAACCACCGCCACGAGCATTCCACAATAGAATTCTCTGAAAAATCATTGCCATGCGCAATTTCAATTACGCCGAGGTGATATGTGCATGTGTAAATTATCCACTTCATTGAGAAATTATTTCGTTACTCTTTGGAGGGAGGACAAGCGTGTTAACAACCACTGGCGTTAACGAACCCAGCACGATAATCAATATCCTGACAATACCACATTTTAAACACGTGTTCTACCGACGCCTGAGTGAGATCTGAGCAAGAAGTACTGGCGGGATCGTCGGCAGGGGGTTGGCGGGCCCGGAGTCTCGCTGGGATATACAGCATCACCGCTGTGAAATGTCTAGTGAATCGTGAGATCTACGGCTCCTTTACATCTTGCAAAAGTACCTCAGATATATATGAACTCAATAAATTATTCGAGTGTTACAAATGATTATTTATATTTTACATCTTTTAAAAATTTTTTTATTTTTCATTCATTAATTTATCCATTTACTCTATTCTCTCTCTTTATTTATCTCGTGATTTTCAAAAAAATAATAATACATTAATTATTTCACATTTATAAAGAGTAATTAGTTATAATAGGTGATAACCTCTAATTTTTCTGTAAATGATTGTTCCTCGTTAATGTCACGGAGAGAACAGAACAATGATTCTAATTATTTTAATTATGGGGATAATAATACCTGAACAGTAAAATTGAAACTTGAGGAGTTACTCAGATCAGATACACAGATAATTCCGTTACTATTTTTCCCTGGCATATGGAAAATGACTTAACGATCGCGTCCACACAGATTACCCGTAATTTTTCTGGAATATTCACTGCGTGTATCCAACGTCTTAATAAGGATGTCGTCAGTTGAGTCTTGTTAGTAGCTTTAATCGATGAGAAAAGAAGAGAAATTATTCACGTGATATATTAATTTATTAAGTTGTATGTTTTATAAGTTTTTAAGTTTTTACGAACGCACGAGAATGTTTTGAGTACGAGGATAAAAGGAGTGTATCGCCCCGAGGTAGCTACTACTGGATACGACAAACACCGGACTATAACTCAATCCGTTGATCAGGTGTAATGGTTAATTCTGTGTTGAATTCCCATGGGATATCGATCTACCGCGTGTGCGGATGGAAATCGGTTATGGCCGGAAGCTAGACGGTGGAGTGCGCATGCGCCGTAGATCCGACGACGACGGCGCCTCCAGGTGTCATTTGTTTCTAGTTAACGAGGATGAAGGGACGATATATAATAGGTGGTGGATAATGAATGGCGATCTTGATTTTCAACGGAAAAAAATCAACGATCGCTTTGGGCATAAATCGAAAGTGGAATGCTATCTAATTTTTTTATCTATGAAAGATTAAGAATCAGCGTTACGGTTGTATTTTTATTTGAATGGTTATTAATTGCCAAATCTTGTGTTACAGTGATGACCGATTTTAGTATGTTTTAATGTGGTTTTAATATTGTTTTAGAATCATCGAGTGCGCAATTAAAAATATTGACGTGAATATTTTAATTCCTGAACTTATCGATTCTCTATATAAAGTCAAATTTTTTGTTTTTTAAAAAATATTATCCAATGTCTATTTGACGTGATATTTATAACACTGAATTTTTAAAGAAGTATCCGTTTTAAGGACTCAGTATTGAGTTTAAATTTGAAGTGGAGTCCCGCGCTTTACCGATGACCGCGAAGCGAGCCGAACTCGTTCCGACCGCTGCCGAGAGTAAAATCGCGTGATCTTCACTTCAAAACAGATAAAATCTTCTGAATAAAAATGTTTATTCTTCAAAGTTCTAATGGTTTTCAATGGATTTCACAATTCCTGTATAAATTATGATATTAGCCATTTACGGAGTATAAAAAAGGAGTAAAAAATTTGAGGCACATAAATCTCGGCGGAATGATACGAAAGCTTCGCCGCGGGACGTATTCCTCGGGGCATTGAATGCATCCTCTACAAATATAGCGTTAGCTATTTCACGATCTCTACCCTTTTACGATGTCTCTTATATACTTAGGCATATGTAAAACGACAAGAGCCGATTGGATACTCGGAGGGCAAGCCGAACGAATTAGCAGTTCGATAAAGCCGACAGAGACAGATTGGAGGAAGAAACGAAAACCGATACAATTCCCATACCCGTACACGCAATCCACACGTGGAGCCAAAATGAATGTCACATGATTCTCTCAACGATGTTGCTATCGCGCACAAGTGTAAGATATGAAAACGGTAGTTAAACGACATTCGGATAGCGATTAAAAATATTCATATATTCCAGTTTGAATATTCATACGACGAGTTGAGCGGATGGTACAGTGTGATAGAGACACGCTGATGGAAAAATTGTTGATTAGTCTTGGCCAATGAGTCTTTCTATTACATTCGATCGTATGAACATTTCGTGTAATGAATTGAGTACGACAGGGTCATTCAGGTCTCCAGGTATTAGGACATTATTTGATTATTAATCATTTTGTGGGAATGACTAGAGAAAATCCTTATGGTGGAATTTCATTACTTTTTTCACCTTTCCCTTTTAACGTGGAAAAATAATTGGATGAAGATGATGTTTTATTTAATGCGTTATAACAGGTTCGCCTGCGTATTTTTATTGGACGTCGAGGAAGTTATAATGGACACCCAAGAACCTTTTACGATAGATTTTAAGATTTTTAATTATCACGTGTCGGTTAAATAGCGTTTGGAAAATTTCTTAAATGACCTTTTAACAATTATATTCTTATTATGAATAAATAATTGAAGTTATCGGAATTCTTAGGGAATTTTCACTTTTGTGTATAAAATAAATTTCTCATGACATTCTGAATATTGAGCGATTCTCGAAAAATTGACTTTACTTTTTATTGACGAATTTCTGCTGATCGTAAATAATATTTCGTTGTTTATTTATGGAAAGGCTTTGATTAAAATTTTTCTGATGAATTTTTCGACGTACGTCACATATTGAGTATCGATTAACCAAAAAAAGAAAGACGACGAGAGATTTCGAAATGGTATGCCGAGTGTGGGCCAATCCAGTTATTCTAGATGGATAAGCCAAGAATGAATGAAGAGAAAAAGAAAATGGAGGATTTTAAAAGTGGCAAAAGAAAATAAAAGTGAGTGTGGAAAAAATTCGATACTCCGTGAAATGATAAGGTGAGACCATTAATGCTGGTGTCGATGACGTTATCCTCAGGGAGAACTTATCGAGGACCCGAAATACCTGAGGTTCCAAAATTACTTGGTTTAATTCAATGGAGATAATGAGATACCTTGGTTGTGAAGTATCGCCAGAGAAATTCTACAAATATCTTCATTTTCGTTGGAGAATAAATTAGCAGGTACCCAAAGGCTCACGAATTCCATGTATAATTTCACTTTATCGCTATTCAACGACTGGAAATGTTTTTTTTTTCCCAGATAAATGAACGAATTGAATCATCTCAGTACGACTCATCTGAACCAATAAATGCTGAACCAATAAATCATTACGTTCACTCCATAATTTTATAATTTTTCAATCGGGATTTAGTCGCTAATATGCTAAATGATTTAACCATCAGACATTAAAGAGAGCAAACTCGATCCGATGGCGAAGGGGCTTTTAGTTGAAGCATGTCGAGTGGTACCGTTAATTAGACTAATTGAAAACATTCCTCGTTGCCTCCCTCTATGTATAAATTTCGACGTATTTATCAGGTATGGTACAGGTATGTTCATCCGGTTTAATTTTTCTTCTTTATGCACGCAAAAATTTTGTGGGGCTCCATTATTTTTTAAGGAATATCCCCAAGAGAAGTCGATTGTGGTGATTTGCTTGAGCTCCCTGGGGATTACTTCTGTGTACGTTGAGGAATTTATATATTTTTATATTTAAATCTTAAAGGATCACTCCCAATTCGATATTGTTGGAATATAGCCTCAGTCTTCTACGAATTGATTTCTATGAGTCTATGGTTTCAAAAATGTATCAACATAGAGAGAGATGTTGGAATTAGACATAAACATAAGCCATGAGGTCATGTGGCAAAGGGACTGGGGATCCTTCCTCATATTATGACGATTTTTCTTTTGGTCTCGTTGACCACTTTTAGTCTGCTGTGGCAGGTCGTATTGAACAGACATTTCTTCCTCGTGCCATTTTCAATAAATTTAAATTAACGTATTAAATCCACTGTGTTCAAAGTTATTTTCTCCGTCCCCCATATTCCATTAGATATCACCCTAGTATTTCTCCTAAAAATTCTTGGTACATTGAAGGACAGTTATAACAACTAAATTTTCGGGGGTAATTAACAATTATATACCAAATATCGTAATTTATTATGTATTTTTCCTTATAATAAATAATGGGTGTTTTGTTCAAATATTTTGAGTCGTGTTATCCTGATAGGTAATCATCAATTCAATGAAGTAAAATTCTAATTTTAATTAATTTAATCAATTTAAATTGAAAATTAAATTGAAAAACAATTATAGTCTTCTTTTCTGGACTTAATCTAGATGCAGTTGGAATGAAATTTGTCTTTTCTGTGCAATTCGTGTGAGAGAATAGCGACGAGTGGTTTTGGAGTTTTTGTTTTCGGTGGAATCTCTCATATCGATTCGAAAGCCATCAACACCGTTGTTCCTGGGTCATTTAATTCCACCACGTGGGCGTTGAAGTGTCTATGTTTTGCTACCACTGTAGAAGCTACAACCACATACCGGGTTCCATCCTGATCCTATCTCTCCGCATTAGTACTTGAATCTCCATAGAAAATAAGAAATAAAAAAATCCTCTTTTTGCAACGAGGACTCAATTTTAAAATGAACATTCCTTCGTACTATAACTCCCAGGTAGGTAATTAAAGAATCATAATCGAGGGAAAAAGTCACTCAAACTGCGCGTAAATGTTCGCCAATCGAAAATTATCACAGACAAATGGAGAACTCACGGGATTTAATGCTCGGAAGAAATTTGAATTGTCCATTAAAAAACCCACGTAATGTTTTCGGTCGCTGGTTTATTCAGCTGTGATACCCAGATTTTTTTTTCAATTCAATACAATAATCAAAATAAATTTAAAAAAAAACGCCGAAATAAAAATTTTATAAAAATCCTTATTAATTTCCTTTTCAGAAATCTTTACTGGATAATAACAATTGATTTTACAATAATTATTTACCGCAATTTTATACAATTCAGGTAAAAATGTCAAATTATAATTAATTGCGGTAATCAGTGATTAAAATAATAAATAATAATAATGATAATTGAAGTAAAATTTCTAAAAGAGCGCAGAAATGAATATTATATTTTCTATATTATATTATCATCCCAATGGAAATAATTATACAAGTTTTCCCGGAATCGTTAACTATTCTGTCCTTCCCTGAGAAATACGTAAACTATTGACCGCCAGTGGTTTTTAAACCAGTTCTCTTCTAAATATCCCGTTGATTATAAATATGGATTCGATATAGAAAACCTACGACAGCACACTATTCGCCTCTTTTACAAGAAAAAACGTTTCACATTCCACGGTCACGCTTTTCACGTGATGGATTTCCATCCCAACCTGTTTCCCAGACACGTCAAAATTCATTTCAAATGGAGAGACTGCGTCCTTTTAATCTAAAGTTGAATTGATTTTTCCACTCCAGCTGATATGTCGAATTGAAAGGAATTTGAGAAGCCATATTAATATTTTCACGGAAATTCATGTGTAGATATTCTTTTATTTTCCTATATTCTTTTATTTATTTATTGAAACTCAATTTGAATAAATTTGAACAATAACTCAATTGTCAAGTACGACGGACTTTAAACAAATTAAAAATATAATAAATACATGATTAACTAATATTCCAATCAGATGTGCACATGAGGAATACACAGAAAAAAATGAATACTTGAGTCGAGTATAAAATATATAATATAATACATAATATATTGAAATAATTATTATTTATATACATGAATTAAACATAAATATGTTTAATTAATTTTTTTCTCGTTTATCAACGAACGTAAATTCTACGTATACGAATAAAAAATAAATGAGATAAATTTAATTTGAACTAGAGAAAAATAATAATTAATTGTAAAATGAAAGATGATAAAATATTGAGGGTGTGACTCACCTACAACAACAACGTGCCCAAAAACCCGGTCATTGGCAACGTGCGAACAGTTCCATCGGTGATGCCTGAATTGGTGTCGGCACTCACGAAGACCTAGTTCAGCACCTTCTCCAACTGCTGGCATCGCGTGAGGCGCCTTTCTGCACTGTTCACGCTGACTCTTCCCCAATCCCGGTATCCGACCGCACACCGCAGCCCCAACAACAACCGCTCCCACTACCCTAAAATATAAATCCACTTTAATATTCAATTGACTCCTTCCAAATCATGCAATACACAATAAAACGCCGTTACCCAAAGAATATTTTTTAAAATATTCAGTACGGAACGAGTGCGGTAAAAAGACCGCCACGTGTTCCATACAGAATTTAATATTGCAATTGCACAATCCGCCATTTACTGCACGGAGGGATGTATCTA
>NW_011887745.1:778745-827992 GCF_000806365.1 Fopius arisanus | reverse complement strand
AAATACTGTAAGTTCCGTAAAAATTTTCGTAGCGAGCAGGAATTTTTACGAAACTTTCAGGACAATTTTACGGTACCTCCAGTACTTTTTCCCGAAAAGCAAGGTCACCCCACAAATACGCGAAAGTTCCGTAATTTTTCCGGTATTTTTCTCTCCGTGTATATATTTTCGCTGAAAATCTATTTACTTTATAGAAGTTATTGGTTTATTGGGATCGAAATAAATGAACACTTGGACAGCAACAAAGAAATAAATATTTCCTAAATCCAGAAATATAAAAACTCTAGATAACTCTAGAGAATTTTGAACTCGGGGGAAAACCCCGAAATCCAACAGAAGTATTTAATATTTCAATATGTATTATTACTCTCTCCGTAATTAGTGAAATTTGGAAAAAACTTGGAAATTGTTTAAATAAAAATATTTGCATTAATAACCAGTGTATCCAGTCATGGTGATCTGATCATGATCAGCTGATCAGTTGACATCAATTAATTGGATCATTCGTTATGATTTAAAGTAAATACAGCTATTTTGGGACGAGCAGATGATGCCGGAGGGTAAATTATAGTGATGAAAGTGGCCATCGCCCAGTGAAATAAGGAAATACCTGGCGAAATGAGACGGAGTTGAATATTTTCTGAGAAGCATGAAATTGCAACGATTACGTTCCTTCGCGACCCGCGGGCGCATTATTTGCATTGGAATGCATCTTGCGTCTTCTCCTGCGCCGAAAACTCACCACGTAAGATAATCTACAGGGTGTCCTGACGAACGTGAGAACCAGACGAAATAATTTTCTGGCGCCCCTGGTGTAACCTCCTCTCTTTTTTTACCAATTTTTTTAGCGCTCTTTATTTGTCCAAAATAAAAATTGAATAAATGTTTAAGAACGAAAAATAATCAATTCATCATTTACAGTTTCATTGATTCATCGCATAATAATTCATTAATATTACTGTAATTAATTGTAATTAAGCAATCATTCCAGCTAAATAACTGGTCCAATAATTTATTCCATTAATGTAAAATAATTCATTAATTAATCTAATTAATGGAAAATATTGAATAATAATTGGAGAATTTATTTTTAATATTCCAGCTATAATTGATAATCTTTCAATTTTTCACTTTTCGTTACACTTGGATTTTTTTTAAAGGGATATATTGATCGAATATATATATATATATATATCAATGTTGTATAAAAATGTTTTATTTACGTATAATTCATAGATATTATCCATAAATTTTAACCGTATTGCAAGAATATATTGAATTTATCTGTATTAAACACATTTTGAATAATTTTTTCCATACGAGTTCACAAATACAAAAAAGAATAAAAAAAAACGACTTGAATTCCCGGAAGTTACTCCAAGCTCCATGTAAACCCATCCTCAGATTGCTCTAATACATAGCATTAAGGTACATAATAGTATTCACAAACAAGAGCTTAACTTACTGAGTCTTAAGCCACTGTTCCTTATCTCATAACAATTTCCAAGTTATTTCGAAGCCACGTTGGACGTCCATAAAAAGATATTCAAAATAAAAGCAACACAAAAGCCCCATAATATCCACGAAAATACTGTATTTAACAACAATAAAATTACCATCACATTGGTGTGACTGAAGTATACAAAATAATTGTACATTTCGCTGGAGATTATTTCGAAGAATGAATCGATGGTGACGATAATATCCGCTGATTCGTCACAATAACCAGGAAATAACAGTTATTTGTGGAGTTGCGGTGGAAATAATACCGCAAAAAACGAGAAATAGAATCAATTTGGAAATCGTAAAAGCAAAATTATTGTTTTGCCTAGAATTATTGGTCTGCATGATGCCCTTCGTGGTAAACTACTGTTTAGATTAAATGGTTTGCGCAATATTGCGGTTACCAAGAATTTCACGCCCTTGTAACATTAAAGGGTTGAATATTCAGAATGCTCGTCCTGCCCAGCCCTAGACTATTCTCACTATTCTCACTATTCTCACTATTCTCACTATTCTCACTATTCTCACTATAAGGTGACTAGATTCTGTGGAATGTTCAGACTAATTTATTACCGTGGGATGGTATAATTTACCCTTTCGCCAGAACCCGTACCAGTGGCTAACCGCAGGGTCCGAGGATTTTTAAAATAAATTTTTAAGACACTCGAGGAGATTCTCTCCTGTAAGTGGCAAAAATAAGTTAACTGGAATGATCCTTCAGACGTTATCTAATCGTATGGTTGACGATCCACTGGGTGGGATCGGCTGGATGTGGCTCCTCTGGGCAATGGGTATTCATTAGTTTTAATTGTTGAGTGAGTAATTGGAATGAATCGCCTTATCACTTGAAGATATTTTTGGTAATTTTGGGGGAGATAGTGTTGTTATTTAGTGGGGACTATTAAAATGTCCGGTTGATCACTTATTTTAGAGGATGAGATTATTGAAATAAATGGGGAGTGGGATGAAAGATAATGTTGGGTCCTGATTAAGGATATCTTCTCCTATTTCTGTCTTTCCACCACTTTTTATTGATTCATGTCGTTTTCATCTTTATTCGATTACTCAATTATTAATTAATAATGATAATAATAATAATACCAAATAAAACGCTCGGTATAAGTCCAATGTGATGGATTCACTGGGTTTTTGTGAAAGAATTGAATGACAAACTGGAAATGAGTTTTTAATCCACTGTTTCGTCTCCATTGAATTCTAGTGAGTCCCAAGTTGTAATTTCTAGCCATCGATTTTTCAGTTGAATCAATTTTGGGCCCAGCCATAATTGAAATTCGTCAGGATAATCCCCAAAAAACTCGACATGCTGTGTCCCAATAATTTTAATCCTTTCGTCCCAGAAGTTAGAAGGCAGAATAATTCTATTCATTCTTCTCCAGCAGTCCCATCTCAATGACACATGACACAAATCCTAGGGATAATCCTGCATCCCTATGTGTTAACAATAGTGTGTACCAAACGTCTTCTCCAGGAGGAATGCGGTAGTATTTAAATGAGAAACTTTGATACCCTTTTTTGTCATCCTCAACATCGTCATCCTCATCGTCATGGACATCATATCATTCGTTACGGATAACATCAATTCCAAAATAACTAGAACGTAATCCTTTTTACATAGTCCCAAAATCATGCCCTCGCACTTGACACCAAGAATTTTCCGGAATTCCGTAGAAAATCCGAGAGAAAAAAATGGGTCTTATGGGTCTGAACTTTACAGTCGCGTTAAAAAGTTTCCTAACGGATTTCTGTTACAAATTTGAAATAATATATATAAATAAATGTGAAATAATTCCAGATGTTGACAATTGTTATGCGATTGTGATGCAGTTCATGCGAGGTTATTACCCAATTTGGAAAATGATTTCTGAATGGGTTTCTGAAGAATCTGTTGAAATCCAATGAGAAAAAAATTCTCTTGTCCCTTGGTAGCTCGGAGTAACTTGGACAGAATCCCACTGATTCTTCCCTCTTAATATATCTGTAAAAGCTACGAGAAAAAAAGGGAGAATGGTAATCTGAAAAAGTGGTAAACCCAGGTGAAAATAGAATAAAAGAGGAGAATATGTTGGAGTCGCGTGCGTCGATATTTGCGTGTGCATAAGCAATCGAGGATTTAATGAGGAGTCTGCCGGCTATCAGGAAAAAGAATCTCACAAAAAGGCTTAAGGTAGCCGTTTTTCGATCGTTCACCGATTACTTTACATCACGAAATAAAAAGGGATAAAAACAAGCGGTAGTCCAGCACGAATCGGAAATGGCAATTACAGATTTCTTTTCACCACACCTTTAACATCAATTTATATCGACGAGGGGGAATAGCATATACATCATTTTCCTGGCAAGTGTTTGCTTATCTTCAACGGAGGATGATGGTTTTGAAAGGTTTCGTTCCAGGATGATGCACTCTTCGAGATCAGTGATAAATAAATCTCCCAATCTCGTCGAAACGATATCTCAAATATAGAAGAGGCAACATGAATTCTCCACTCGTACATATATCAGTTTTATCATCAACGCTTGATCAACATCATCTTGAATTTTGAGTTATCAATCATTCGAGTGTCGAACAATCAGTGATATTTAACAACACCTGTACTTTCAACATTTTTTCAGTCACCAAATAGTACCATTAATTAATAAAAAATAATTAATTGCTCCAAGCAACCCTCAACTGATGTTATCAATGCAATTGATTTTTTTTCGGAACACTGATTATCAGATCATTTGTTTTATCAATCAAGTGATTTCATCTTTTCCCTGAACTAAAAATTCCAGTGTTGCTTGTTCGGGAAATTCGAGATGACCGGGTATCGCGGCTTCCGATCAGATTTATTGTTCTCTCCCATTCCGTTATTTACTATCAAACCCGTGAACATGTACCGCACTGTATTGTTTCACTAACATTCTGTAACGAATAGGGTTAACATGTTTGTAACGCCGAGTCAGTGGAACGAATCGGTAAAATCGGTAAATCCACCGGAGCGAAACCTCAAAACCACTGGTTGAGCTTCAGGTGTAGAATACACATATTAACCCTCACGATTATTCCATGCATTGTTAAAAAACATTTCCAACCCACAGATCATGCGCCAAAAAAAAAATATATAAATAAATATTCCTCGTAAATATTCCAGATAATTTTTCAATTCTTCTTAGGAAGGAAAATCGTGACGCCAGCGTTAAACGAATTATAATTTTCAAAACACGTTGTCCTGATAGAAAATATATATATTGTTGGTTTTGGGGGATTTCCCCGATTTCCCCGCTCTTTCTAAGTTTTATTTTCTCATTTAAGTAAGGATAGTTCATATCCACATTTTCATAGCTGGATTTCCCTTGGTTGTAAAATCAAGGGAAATGTCCACAGTCCTTCCTTAGTTTTTATAACATTTGAATATTTCCAAAATACATCTGCTGACCGGAAGGGGTTCAGAAAAAGGAAATATTTCAGGAGGTGGAAATTACAATGCCCTCTCCGGGGCAACTGAGTCTAACTTGTAATACTTCTTAAGTCTCTTGTAAATATTCATTGTGCGAAGTGCCTTCTGTCTGTCAAGTCTTAAAGATAAAATAATAAAAATAAAATAAAAATCATTTCTAAAAGTTAACAAATGTATTTGCTTATTTAATACCATAATCCAATATATATTAATAATTATACGCGACATGTTTCATTTTTTCTCGTAAATCTATATCAGATATAATAAACAACAAATAATAATAATTTAATATTTTTTTATATTGAAAATATCACCAATATATAATATAATATAGGATATGATATAATCGGAGTAGCAAAATTGGAAGTGAGAAAATTATATATATTATATTGTAATTGGACGTGTAGTAAATATTTTTTATTTGTTAGTTTAGTGATTAAGATTTTTTAATTGAATTACAGAACAAATACCAGCCGAAATGTAGGATTGATTCGCCTGGGGTAAGATATCCTTGGGTGGATGAGTGGTCGCACACATTGAATTGCATATAATCCCGATATACATAGATAAGGATTAGAGAAGCTGGCTAAGTGGTTGGCTCACGTGGGCTGTGCTCAGCAGACGCTTTTTCTCATACCAAGAATAAAGAGGCGGATTTTTTGAGCTCCAACCTCAGGGATTATTATCATACAAAACAAACTATCGCTTCGTCATTCGTCTAATACCAGTATTTATGATACATTTGCTGAATATTATATTGGATTTGTCAAGAAGTTTTCCCATTTTTGTGCTGCCAAAAAAATGCAACACAATTGGAGAATTAATTATGTTGTTCGATGAAAAAATTATCCTAAACCAGGATTAACAATTCTATCATCCGAAATCGTTTATTGCCTTTCAAATAGTGAATATATTTATAAACAATAAAAAATCAATGAACGATCATTGATTTTCCTCCGTTAGTTTAAATTTTTATGTTCATCTCAATTCAACATCAGATTCAATCAAGAAAATTATTACAAACTCGTAATTAAAATTTTCTAGAAAATCTAAGAAATTGACTGATTCATCAACAAAGAATTCTTTTTTCTTTAGTTCTTTAAAAAATATTTCTTTGGCACTCTGCAGAAATAAATTCATTCGGCCCAAGTATTTGTTTAAATATAATGACGTTTATCTATGGAAATGGTGACTCTAAATGATTCCCTCCAGTTCGGATCAGCTGTTGAAAGATTTGGATAATTCAATCTTTATTTAAGTTAATCTCTTAATCGGTGTACGTCCTCCAATGTTACAAACTCTTATTCCTTTTCTTAACCTTCTTTTATCATATTTCCTTTTTTTCACTGTTGTTCGAACTCGGACAACATTCACGGTGGGCTCATTAAATTGTGGATTTTATGACCGAACCAGTGGGTATACAACGTATTTGTAAAATGTCGCCGTTAACCCCCTTTTGATTTCAGTCTTTACGACAAGCTAAGATATTGCATTTGATATTAGTTTATATTTCCCGGGGTATTATGAACAGCACCTGGGGGAGGATATCAACTTCAGGAAGTTGATTTTTCATTTTTCAATCTTTCTTCACCAGCTCTTATGATTATTATTCTCATTGATGGCATTTTTTAAAATCTTGTGGTGCATGAGAATTTCATGGCGTATACCACTCTGTCATTTTATTATTCCTAATTTCCAGCGGTTATTCTGATTTACTCACTTCCTTTTTCAGGTAATTGGAGGAAATATCTTTTTGATTATAACAAGTTATTCGCGGCAGGTATAACAGCGTGTTCTAGAAATCAGTTACAAGGTGCGTTCCGGTGAGGGATACACTCGTGTAAATTTCAGTCATTAAACTTGTCAAACGCTAATTGGAATAGATGCCACCGCGGAGAGTGGAAATGACAATTATTTTAAATAAATACTGAGGTAATTCACGTGCAAGAAATTGACATTACTATTGATACTTCATGGAAACTCGAGAACATTCGATGGAGTGAAAAATCTCTCGGATTTTCATTTTTTCCTCGAAATATGATAGAAAAATAAATTATTCCAGTGATAATTGAGAATTATATACCAAATATGAGAATTTATTAATTTTTTTCCTTGTTCTAGTATTATTTCGAAATAATGTGGACTTCTAAAATATTTTGGAGCAATAATTTTTTCAATTGAAACATTTTTCGTGGTGAGTGTTAACTATTTTGGGTTATATTATTTGGATAGGTGCTTCGAGAGACAGCATTCCAGGAGAAGCTAAAGAATCCAAATGAGAGGCTCACGCCATCAATTTCTCCAACAAATGGGTATTATTACCGAGAAGATTAGGATTTCTCGTTGTCCACTGGTTTATTTATCCGCCTGGGATAGGAAGACACCTCGTCCTCACAAAACGACGTGGAGGAAGTGATGCTTATGCTCGAAAAACCCAGGGTACTAATTAAAAGGATCGCCGAGAGTGCACCTCTGGTCCAGAGAGATAAGATCAGCATTGACGTTGACTCTGAGAAATCTTCTCAATCTCTGTCACTTCCACACATTTCAACGGAAACATAAATAGATTAAAATTACGTAGGGCTTTCTCTGAATTTTTTTATTGGACTTTTCCATTTTTAGTCTCATTTTCTAATCGATGGGGTTTGATGTATTTGTTCATGTAGGTAGTGCGAACAAAGCGGCTTGAAAGTACAACTATAAAAGCCAGCTGGTGGGCGTTTTATAAGGAACACAAGTGTGTGGTACATTGAAGAGATGAAAAGACGAAATTATGTGAATAAAAATGGGGATTATACCACATCGATTCGAGATATGAACCGACAACGTAGCTTTGTCTCGTCAAATTATCATATGAAACTACATGCAATAATCGATGGGAGGAATTTTGCATTATCATATCAGTACAAGTATCGATTACCGATATTATTGACTCCGGCGCCTCTATTTATTATTTTTATCCATAATTTTTCTCAATTATCCAGCAGTTATCAGTGTTTGTATGACATTGTCGGTGAAATTCTTGTTGATTTTTAATTATTAAAGTGATTACTTTCTTTCTATCTAAATTTTGAAACAGAGAAACTGAGAAATGATATTTAATGAGGGAATTGTGACCTTCTCAATTTGCAATTGGAAAATTCAAGGATTTTTCAATAAGTCACTGTCTAGTGGTGTGCATGACTTTTCTTATTAATTAAAATAATTAATTCAATCGTGTTTTCCTCGTGATAGATCCTTCAGACTGTCAAAATGATAAAAATGATACCTCACGACATCTGAACGAGCACAGCAATAGGAACGACATAACATTTACTTTATCGATTTATCACGAAGAAATAATTGATAATAAATAATTTATTGCAAATGTAATTTCAATCGAAGACCACTCACGTCGAATGGAATCTATAACCGCAATTATCTGAATTATCAAAATAGAGGGAAAACATTCCGTACAATTTCTGTCTCAAAGTGATCAATTAATTCATCATTTTAATCAATGAATTTAATCAATTCCCTATTTGCAAAAGAATAACTAAACTAATAGTAAAATTGCTGTGCAGTTTTAAATAATCTTAATTTACCATGACGGTAGCAATTTTAATCCGGAGTTTTTTTTAGAAATTTGTAAAATTCAGGCATTAATTTTCATTTAATTTTGCATTCGTGGGAAATAACAACAATACACCGAGAGAAATATTCAATAAAAATTACATGTATTTTTCGTAATTCTGGAGCGAAATACGGTTGTCGGAAATTTTACGGAATTGTCACGTCATTTTTATCTGAAGTCACGAAATTTTTCTGCGGTATTCCGTAATTTTTATCTGAATTATCGGTGAAAAATTACGATACCGTCACATAAATTTTTCGAATCGACTCCGTAATCGATAAGTGAGCTGAAATTTCGGTAATTTTTACTAAATATTTCTCTCTGTCTTTGGAGTCTGCTAAATGGAGATACCCTTGCAAAATCCTGATGAAGTCATCGAGCTTCAACCAATACAGGACACATTGAGATTGTTGGATTGACAGGATAATTACGTAAATCCGTCCTGATATTTATCCAGCAACATTGTTCGCTAATAACGACAGTCCGACCACCCACTGAGATCCCCGTCATGTCAATCGAACGAAAACTTGGCATCGATGAAAATTCAAAGATCATCATGCCCACAACGGAATCGGCTAACGGCCCGTATAAATGAAAGCATGAATACGTTTATGTGTTACTGCCTGTTCCGATGAATTTGCATAATTGAATCGAGTGCGGCGTTAACTCCCTCTGAAGACCCATTCCCACTGTCGATATTTACTCGAATGCACGATAATACAACAGCAGGTATAACTTTTAGTCGGTGTGAAACGTGACTCCGAGTCTTTTAACATCTAATTTGTACGTTTCACTGCATGATTGAAAGATTTGCTCGACGCGGAGAGAAATCGGTAGCGAAGCAGTAAAAGAGATTGAAAATAGTGACTTTTATCTAGGGAGAGGCAAAAAACCGGTAGTGACTTTTAGGAATTTTATTTTTATTCATTCCTTTATTTATCACAATAGCACAAGACGAAATATTACAGCTAAAAGTATTGAAAGAAAAGACGAAGAAAAACCGCGATAAATTATCATATTTGGTATATAATCCCCAAATCGTTGAAGCGAATCACAAGAATCGACTACATCTAGGGATATTCCTTAAAAAATCATTGAGACCAATAATATTTTGACGGTATAATATTCCTGTGCAGTAAACAATTTATATGATACTCTTTTTGTTTGTGATATTAAAAAAAAAATAATGTAATGATATCGTAATTTCTCGACTTGTGACACATTCTGATATTTTCGTTGATAATATATTTACGTTATAATTATATAATTGAATATAATTTATAATATTATTATATAATTTACAATATTTTGACTTGTAATATTTTTAGAAATATCTTGAGTGGTGATATTATTATTGAATAAAGTTTAAAGCAGTAGCCATTAGTTAGAGCAGCCCCCATAAAATGCATAGTTCTCTAGGAAGAAAAAAATGATTCATACATAACACGTGTGAGTTTGTTGTACCACCCCCTGCGCCTCCTCGTTTCCGTGATAACAATCAGCTTGTTAAGGTCTTGTTGCGAAGCTAGGTATCTCAAAATGTTATGTATACCCTGAGTATGTTCATGTGGCTCAGTCTGGCAAACGGCAGGTTGAAAAAAATAAGGGCGAGTGAGAAAGAGAGTGAAAATATACGAGTTGAGCATAAGATAGTGAGTGAGGTCACATGTCTGACGTTTTAGACGTGTGATCAGAAGATACCAGGAGTTGGTCCTAGTAGGCCACCATCCACGAGAGTAACCCCAGTGATTCTCTCTCGAGATATATTTCTCATGTGTACATGCTGCTGAGTAAAATCCTGCCCGGAATAAAGGAGTCACAATGAGAAATGAAACGGAGAGGAATGGTTTGAGAAAAAAAAAATGAGAGACCGGTGGGAATAATAAAATTGCTGTATGAAATTTCTCGCGGAGAAATTCATTCGCCGGTGGTAAATGGAATTCAAAAGAGGGCGTGAAATTCAGCTCATATTTAACTGAGTTAACTTCTGACGTATGAGTCTGCGATGAGAATGTTGTATGTAGGGGAGCAGTTGAAAAATATACTGGTGATTATGTTTGACAGAAGCTAAGGTGAAGGAATTAATGCCGAGGGATTTAAAGGATCGCGTAGTTATGTGTGTGTACTCTTCATAAAATTGCTATTTCATTAATTGCAATTCAATTCGCATTTTCACGAAAGTCACTCTATACACGGAGAGAAATATTTAGTAAAAATTACGGAATTTTGGGTTCACTTACCGATTACGGAGTTGATTCGAAAAATTTAAGTGACGGTATCGTTATTTTTCACTGATAATTCAGATAAAAATTACGGAACACCGCGGAAAAATTCCGTGACTTTAGATAAAAATAACGTGACAGTTCCATAAAATTTCCGATAACCACATTTCGCTCCAGAATTACGGAAAATACACGTAATTTTTATTGAATATTTCTCTCAGTGTACTTCATTCATTAAAAAATTATATCCACGAGTCTGTGTATCCCATTTTCAATTTGAAAATCCAATTTCCCACTGCCCAAAAGAAATTTAAATTTCATAGTTCATGTTTTTATGATCTCAAAATTAAAAAATATGTTTATGGAAATTTAATGGTTTTATGGTTTTTATTTAGCATCCCGGGGAGAATGGAATTGAAATTTTTAGTGGTGTTTGATTTTCCGAGGAAATTTCGAAATTTCGATAGAACTGCAATTAAAAAATAATATTTTAATCCGTATTTGCAGAGAGAAAAACACCGAAATGTTGCGTTTTTGCCGGGAATAATAATTCCCCAGCCCGTGAATTTCCAATAAAACCATAAATATTCCCTCAAAAATTAAACTTTCCGCAGTAAAATATTTTACGGTTAAATGATCGGATTCCGCTTGGCAAAAAAGTACCGTAAATATACTTTCGCATTATTTTGATGACCATCGGTAAAACCGTTAGCCATTGTTCGATGAAATGCTGCACCGAGCCACCAAGAATAAAAACAAAAATCGTATAATTATAAAAAAAAATTTGTGACTGACTCCATAAATACATCACAAATTTTAATCAAATCTAGTCCAATGGAAAAATCTAGCCCTGACGTTTCACCCGGATAATTTCTCCATCCGCTCGTCAAAAGAAGCGGTTGAGCCAATCCTAAAAAGATGATCTTTTTGTTTTGACACAGAGGTGTTTAGTTGATCCCTAAAAGGTTTTTTTAGAATGGAGAACATAAATTTGAGGTGCTAGTGTTGAGGTTTCTGAATTATTATTTTTCACCTCTGACGCCTTAACAAGCAGAAGCTTTTAGCACGATTGTTCTTCCCAAACTTCTCACCGCTTGACGTCTCAAGAGGTCTTGTCAAATATCCACATAGATATCCCCTTTTCCGTTATCTTGGCCATCTGATCTACTCTAACTCAGCAGGTATATTGCTGGAAGGGATCGGGCATAATGCCCTCACAGGTAATTTCAAGGTGGCGAAAAAATCAAACCCGGCGCCTCCAAAATATCGGCGCCATCATATTTTATTCAATTTTCTATTTAATTATCAATTCAATATTCTATTTAATTTTATATTTAATTCTTTATTCAATATTCTATTTAATTTTATATTTAATTCTTTATTCAATTTCCAATTAAATTTTCAATTAAATTTTCTATTTAATTTTCTATTTATTTCTCCATTTAATTTTCAATTCATCCTAAAAGTTCAACTTTCGTTACTCGTTACAAAACATAAACAATTATCAATATTTAAAAAAATTAACAAACAAACTTAAGACAAATTGACTCAATCAAAGATAAACCAATTTATTACGAGTTCATTATATCGTGTATTGCAAAAAGAAATTAGAAATGGGGGAGGATTTCTCAAAGGGGCAACATAAATATGAACAATGATTCCAGCAGATCAAAGACACGAGTTCTCTTTTCAAATGATAATATTCTTCTTATTAATGATCTTCTACTCTCCATATCAAGTACAAATCCAATATAAATAATCGAAAAAAACATAATAATTTTTTCAGGATTGTTTTTGCGAATCCGCGGTGTCTCTATTTTCAGAAACATGATGCGAGGATGATGACCATAATAGCATCACGCTGTAGTTCACGAAGAGTCTTTTAATATTGAATTTAATTGGAACTGTGACATGAAAAATGACTTGAACTCTTCATGCAATGATTGCCCGAGGGATCTGTTATTACGCTTTTACGAATAACGAAAAAAGCAGGTGGAATTGTTTGCAATTGTGGTCATCATATTTTTCCAGGGATGAATCTTTCAACAGCATCCATTTCTGGAGGATAATGGCTAGCCTGTCAATGTTATCGTGATTGATTAAACTTAACTCTTCGTGATTTTCAAGACTTAAAATCATCATGGGAATGCAACAATCCGGCCTTTAATATCGTTTCCTCTCTATTTTCATTATAGAATTAGATAATAATTATAATAGATCGTAGAGATTACTGTTATTATCGTGGGATTAACGACGTCTGTTACATTTTTCTGATATTGTGGTAATTGAGGAGAGGTGATAACGCCTCGGTACAAGATTGCACTGGCGGTGTGAATATATTAATATTTTGTCACTGCGTGCGTAATTGATGATTATGGATCAGGACGGACGCATGTCGTTTTCTTATTGCATATTTCTTATGCAGGCCAATTTTTTATTCTGTTTTTATTTTTCACGATAAGATTTTTGCACTGAATTCCCCATTTTTTACTCTACTCAACATTTTTACTATATCATTGCTATTATAAATAATGAATAATCAATAATAAATTATCGAGAAATTTCATAATTACGAAAAATTTAAGAACAAATCAGTAGAAATCAGTAGAAATTCATCTTTGTGATCTTCAATAATTTAATTGAATGTTCAATCTTGAAATTGTCATTATATAAAAAATCGATTTTATTATCATAATCGAATATATCGATTTTTCCCCCTTTTCTTCAGCATCTCCAAAGTTATGCCGATGACAGAAAAAAAAATTAAATAAAACAAGAATGAAAAATATTGCGTCACATCGTACCTGAAGTCCACCCCTAGCAATTCCCTGAGATGACAACCAATTTCGCTTCACACTTGCTGTTAAAAATATAATCAAACCCTATATTGAATAAATATTAAATAACCCGAGTTATTAAAAAATAAATTTCCCGCGGAGTAACAGAAAATGATAAGTAATTCAACTGAACACTCGCTATCAATAATACAATCACGAGATAAATATTCAAAATGCTTCGATGTAGACCCCATTCCAAGATGAAGAACGAAAACTATAAAATATTCAGAGTTGAAATGATCTCGAACCCGACGAATATCAGCGACCTAGGGCGTCAGAGTATCTTTATCTCCACTAGTTCGAATGAGAATAAATGGGTGAAGAACCAGTTTTATGAGTGTCCCACCGCCACATAAGCAACGAATAAGCAACGATAAGAGAAAATGTGCAAAGACCTATTGGTAGGAAGAGGTAACTGAATGAAGGGATAAAATAATATATCGTCCACCAAATCAAGATTCTCACCACCAATGTGTATTTATCCGTGGATTTATCCAGTCTTAAATTATATTATCTCAAGGAGCCACCACTATTGGAATAATTCTATGGAATTCTCCCCATTCGGCGTCGATTGGATTAAATCCCATGGGCAGCAAGACTATAATATCATTGTACCGACACGGGTACAGGACTTCGAGGAATTGGCAAAAAGGTATGGCAACGAAAAAAATTAAAAGAAATAAAAATAAATAATGTAAAAACACGGTAAATAAAACATGCTCTTACTCTTTCCAACTGCACTCATCCCACCCCCTCTGTATTTAATCAATTTGAATCGAGAAACTTGCGTGCGAGTGCGCGGAATACCCCAGCATTTTTCTCGTCTTTTCTACGTTTTTTATTCGATCCTTGTCGTACAATTTTTTTCCTCTCACTCTATCCTCTTCTCAGTCTAAGGATTACTTGCATACCACCATAGAAACTGAGAGAGATGCTAAATGGAATTGGACGAAGAGACGGAACGCACTTGGAAATATTTTAATGGCGCTTTGTGTCCCTACCGTGGATTTGTCTTTTTTTTTTCTTTTTTTTTCTTTTTTTTTCTTTTTTTTTCTTTTTTTTTCTTTTTTTTTTCTTGTCCACCCGAAAGAGACCCATTCCTTTATGTAGCGTTCAATGCCTCTCTGCCCTTTTGTCTCTGAACCGGTGGAAAAAAAATCCCTTTTCGTCTTTCTTCAGCATCAACTCTCACTGGTAGGAAGACTTCGTCTCGTACTTTTACTTTTTTTTATTTGGATCACTTTCTTATACTGACCATTGGTTATTTTAATTGGATATCTTCGGCGAAATACCCAGTGTTTTTTTCAGTCACTACCGAATGAGAAACATCAAACGTATTCTTTGAGGAAGTTTTTTGCTGATCAGCTCGGGAATTGATGGATTCGGGGTGGACTCCAGTATGGGGATGTCCGCGAAATGCTCAGGGTCAGGTGATAGATTCAGTAGAATTATATGTATAAATGAATTTCGATGTGTTCTGGTCAAAAATATACTACTTCTAATATCTTTTCAAAATTTTTATCGGCAGAAATATTTTTTCAGAAGGCATTCCTCCAGTGAATGATTCTCAAAATCAATTTCAAACGTAAACTTTAAGATTATTATTTAAATTACCTTCGATGAAATTTAATACTTACCACCAATATTTGGAATTATTTCAAATTATTTAATCTAGGAAAATATCGAATTTGGAAAATTTAACAATAAATTCCCTAAAGTGATTCTCAAAATCAATTTCAAATGTTATCTTTAAGATTATTATTTAAATTACCTTCGATGAAATTTAATACTGACCATCAATATTTGGAATTATTTCAAATTATTTAATCTAAGAAAATTTCGATTTTGGAAAATTTAACAATAAATTCCCTAAAGTGATTCTCAAAATCAATTTTTAATCAATTTATCTTTGAGATTATTATTCAAATTACCTTCGATGAAGTTTAATGACGACCACCAATATTTGGAATTATTTCAAATTATTTAATCTAAGAAAATGTCGAATTTGGAAAATTTAACAAAAAATTCCATTCAGGCATTTCATCTACCAAAAATCACAAGATATTTCTTAACATAAAGTAATAATGATGAACCATTTATTCAGAGACGCACCGAAAACTGATAACTGGCATCAGTCCCAAAACATCCCCGACACCTCTCAAAATTTGGCACTCATCCCTCCACTTCCCCTCCAATAAGTACCGGCACGATACATCTAAGAAAACAATAAACCGAAGAAAGAAAATAAAAGAATTGAAAAATAAGTCATCAACCGCGCAACCGTTTCAGCCATTGTATTTTCTTTCCCCACCTCTCCGAAAACGCAAAACCCTCTCGAAATAATGCCAAAGCGATCCTCTCACCTATAAACACTTTAATAAGGGTAAAAAAAAAATTAACCTCTTCTAGACGAATGTTGGAAGCTAATACACCGTGCGGTAACCGCCGCTAATAAATGCTAACGCGCCACCTTTGTGAGGATGAAGACCCGGGTGGATGTTGTGAAGCAGGAAGACGAGAAAGAGTGTCCATCTTTCTCCAAGAGAGCAAGAAGAAGTAGGAGGAATGGGAAGAGGACACACGCGGCAGACAACACCCAAAAGAGACCCAAACTTAAGACCAAATGGGCCCGTTATCCGCTTGGCACCACGGGAGGCCCTCCAATACACTTCAGGGGGGATCTTAATTCGTGTGACGGTTAGTTCTCCCCTTCCTCTTCCCCACATCTCCCTAAACCCAATTAAAAAAAAAATTTTTTTCACTCTCCGCACATGCATAAAACGACATTTTACGATACAAGTCTTTAAAGTGGACTTTTCCGCATGCTGCGCGCGCAGAGGCAAGAGAGTTTATTACGCAACAACTGCGCAACGCACGTGTTCTGTACAGAATTTTACGTTACAACGTTAAATGTGAATTAGTTATTGCGCAGAGTCATGAGTGCTTTTCTTCACTTGTGCCGTAATGTACAATTTTTTTAATTTTTTGTTATTTTTATTTTCAAGTTTTCACAGAATTATTTGAATGTCGTTTGATGGTCTCGGCTTGAAGGCTGAGGATAAAGATATTTTAACACGGTTGAATGCAGAATAAGGCCCAAATAAGCTCGGATTTTTTTTTCGTCACGGACTTTTATAATTCAGTTGGTAATGAAGTTATAGGCTGAGTGGACAGTTGAAGGGAGGAGGGCGAGACTAAATAGGGAAAAGTTGGAGCAGATTGAAGTGTATTGTTGTGTGACGTGTCTAAGAATTATTCAAACCACCTTATTTTGAAGGGGCCTGAGGTGACAAGGAGATATATCTGTTCAACGAAAAATAGGTGGATACAGTTTGAAACGTAGTGGGAGGATATGGACGGGATTTTTTTTTCATCTCTTTTTACTCTGCTTTTCACGTTTGCAGTTCAAGGCGTGTATAACGATACATTCTTTGGGCTTTGTGTTGATTGTTGAGGAAATGCTCGGGAATTCTTGTTTTTTGAGGGGCTTTTAAGGCACGCCGACATGCTACCTGTCATCGGGTATTGTGTGATTGATGGCTCACAGGATTTTATGGTTTTTCGATGACTTCATGTTTGGGAATTGTGGAAATGGAGAGGTGATACTTAGAAAAGCGGTACTGTATGATCCTGTATTATTACGTGTTACAAGAACATTTCAATTTAAATATCATGCATCAAAATCCCCTTATGTAGTGATTCTAAATTTCTTTTCCTATTTCTAAAATTCTAAAATTCTAAAATTCTAAAATTCTAAAATTCTAAAATTCTAAAATTCTAAAATTCTAAAATTCTAAAATTCTAAAATTCTAAAATTCTGTAATTCTAAAATTTCTTTTAATAAATAAAATATATTAAAAAACCAAAATGACTATATCACTAAAAACAATGAAAAATAATAATAATAAATATTTTCCATAGATTTTTCAATGGGCGAAAGCTTGTGGATTATTTCCAGATGTTCCCGAAAATTTCATTAAACCACCAAAAACATTTCTTGACGATTTTTTTTTGCGGAAAATCCACGACAGGTTACTACGGACTCAAATAAAGGATCATGATATTATTCTCTTGTATTATTGATGAAAATGATAACGTGGGTGTATCCTGCTTGAAATACGCCATTCGGAAATTGACACCGACAAGAAAATTTGTAATAACAATTTATGGGTTGATTACTCCACGCCGAGAAATACTTCAGAAAATATTCGAGTGTCGGCAATCGAAATTTTATTGGGTAAGACATTAATTCAGTAGTAAATCCATTTTTTCCCCTTGAAAAGCAGAAAGTGTTAAAGATTAAAGTTAAAGATTGCGGATGACGCGGAGGTTTTGAGGCGAATAATGGAAAATGCAACTCATTTTGACTCAATCCTTTTGAGAGATCGCGACCTTTTTCCACGCATGATTTATGATAATAAATACAGCCCCATGAAAATAATTATTATAAAATGGCAGTAAATTAGCACATGCCTAGAATTTTAATGAGAAAATATTCGACTAACAATAATAAAAATGAATAACATATTAATAGAATAATTAATAAATATTACTATTACATTAGTATAATTTTAATTAGATTCGTTGAGTGACATTAATAGCTGATTGTTAATTAAATCCGTCATCCGTTAACTGTATGATGTGTTAAAATAAAACTATACAGAAATTATCGGAAAAATTGTCGCACTTTCGTGATTGGAATCGTTAATTTGCATCGATTGAGAAATTTCCGAGTGGATATACTGATCGTGTAATATCTCAAGTGGAGTTTTTCGCAGGGTCTGTACAAGAAGATGTAAAATCACAAGACACTCTTCAAGGTATGTTTTTCTCATGGAATATCGAGCTCTGGCCTGAGGCCGTGAAATCAGATCCAGTATCCCCCGAGATACACTCATGCTACATGTACCGGGATGTGAACGATCGATTAAAAAAAAAAATTAACGAATTAATTGAAATATTGAATTATGCAGCAATCCATCTTCCTGTTGGAATCCTTTCCCCCGATTTTCACGGTGAATGGATTTTCTGGAGTTGCAAAAATCTACCACAAATTGAGACATTTAAAATTTTTATTCGAGAGACTATTATTTATTTCAATTTGTTTGAGTTATTTATTTTATTGATTTTATCAATTAAAATAGTTCCTTGGGGATTCCTTTCTGGGAATGATCTGAGACTGGATTCGACTGAGGAGCTGATGAAATACTTCGATGAGATAATCAATAAGTTTATATCGGAGAATCGAGAGTATTACGAGGTGCAAGTGTTGTAAACAGTAGTTGAAGTATTTATTTCATCGGGTATTTGTAAACAATCGATAATTTTTCAATGGCGTCTTCCCTTTGATCGATCGGAAGAACAAGGAGCCCTCAAAATCATTCAAAATATTTTTGTATGTTAGATGCTATTTACATATTTCCTGACACATTGACATAACGATCTCTTTCATGGCTGTGACAGGTCAGGTGATTGAAGCGACGTATGATTGGCGTATCAAATTTGTCGGGGTCTTAATAGACCGCGCGTTGAAGAATTCACGTCACGATAGTGACTTTCACAATTTCCTCCGGACAGTGAGATGATTCTTTTTTTGAATTTCTATTTGATTTTTTTGGTTCGAGATTGCGCGGTGGGTGGAGCAGACCTTTTTCAGTATCTCGTACCTGAAGTGGGAGGAAATTCTGAAGAGAAACAATTCTTGCTGACTCCAGGAAAATCGCGAATCTGCCGAGGAAATTTCTCGTCTAATTATTTGTTAAATGCAATTCAATTTTAATTTTAAATGGTCACTAAATTCAGGAAAATTCGATCTTTTCCATAATTGATGATTTATTGAAAAAAAAACTTTAATTAAATTTATTTAAAAAATTCCACATTAAGTATAATTACATTTTCAATGGGATAAAAATTCAGGCAAATTGTTAATTGATTTTTCCAAATGTTCAATGGTTCTTAATAACGTACGCATTTGACAATTTCGAATAATTTAAATAAATAAGAGATTAATTAACTCGTTAATGAATGATTCTACAAAAAATTGACTTTCTCCTTCAAATTCTTTCATTTCAATTTTTCAAATAAAAAACTAGGCTTCAAATTCCCAGTATAATTCCCTATATTATTGAATTTTCTCGCTTGAGTATTTGTTTATTATTAAAATCGCAATTTAAATTAAATTCTGTCTCTGAATGAGAAAAGCCAATACGAATGGAGTGAATAGTATAGCATGAAAGCAGTGAAGGAATGCCCAGGGGATTTTACACTGGTGAGCTGTTGTTGATTGATTAAAGGCAGACGAAAATTCGGAAAAAAATTCCAACGGCTCATTAGATGGTGCTTGAAGATGCTGAGAGGCGTGACCAGGATGATGCCTGATGGCCAGCCTTCTACCAGACACGGAAGGAATTTTTGTGTAAAAATTAGCGATTCGGGTGGGCGAAGGGAGAACATTCACTTCGATACCGGAATTTTTACCATTAACACCCAAAAAGTGACGACTTTCATTACCCCAGGAGAAGACCTTTAATCTCCAAAGCGCATATTTCACCCCACGCCCCATAAATTTAAGCCTTTGTTACGTCAAAGTGTCATTGCCAACAGAGAAATTGTCCGGCCATTCTCAATTATTGTCGATATAAATTACAAATTTCAATACCAAAGGTTGTCATCTCCATCTCACGATCTCACGATCTCACCATCTCACCATCTCACCATTTCACCATCTCACAATCTCATCATCCCACAACCCCCACCATCTCACCATCCCACCACCCCCACCAAAATTGTTTTTAAAAACCGAAAAAATCAATCCGCAAATATATTTTACACCCTAAGTCTTCAAAACCAATCACAATTTCCGAATTGATCCAAAAAAAAAGAAAATCCCACCCACAACCCAAAAATTCCAATTCCAATCGAATATTCAATCATGGAGTATAAAAAAATCTCTCTCCAAATCGAACAAGTAATTAAAAAAAAAAAGTCCACTAAACCCCCGAGCAAGCCAATCGCCTCCACCAAACACGATCCATCAATCACCAATATCATTTCATCGATCAATGCTAATTTCCTTAATCAGCGACACGGTTATCAATTAATGCTAATTCCCCAACGGAACGAGCATGAAATTCCATTGGTTGTAACAATTCCACAGACTTCAAACCGGGTTCTAAATAAATGCCGTCCATTTCCCCTTCGATATGCAAACCTTTCGCAATAGATTTTGCTAATAACGTTTAACAAAAAAAAATTGACAAAAAAGATAAAAATATGGCAAATATAACCCACTCCCCTTTTTCGATGAGCGAAATACTCGTGCCCAGTGGCTCGATATCGGTCCATCGATCTCCAATTTCCGTGGTGAAACGTATCGTGTGTTTCGTGGACCCAAAAACGGGATGTGTGTCCACATCGAGGTGGTCCACCACGTCTACAACCACTCGAACTTATACCCATGATGGACCTAATTGCAAAGACCTTCCCCCTTTACCTTCCCCTCCTCACCCTCCCCCTCCCCACCAACCAATCGTGCCGAATGGCTGGCTCGTGAGCCATGTTCCTGGGCCCATGGGCCCATGTTCTTACGGTACACAATCTTTTGTGAATTCAGTTCGCATAAATTGATGATGCAAAACGTAAGATGATCTTTATTTTTTTATCCCAATTTTAATTCATTATCGATTCTACCCGCCGACGGGATATTTTCCTCTCGGCCAGAGGGATACACAATAATTATGTAACTCTTTCGTAATTTCACTGCGACATGGACGATTTGACGGAAGTGTTGGCTCATCTTCATCTGACGTCACGATTCTTTTTGTTCCAGATTTTTGGCTTCAGGAATAATCGCAAGGTATCGATATATCGATGTCAGTCTAATTCGACCTTAGAAGTCATTTGATTGTTGATAAATTTGCAATTACATCCTTTTAATTACAAAATTGCAATTGAATCGATAAGTCAATGATTAAAATAAATAATAAATTAATAATAAATTTTTAATTACATTCCAATCGAAGGGAGACCCCCTAAAGTGATGGCGATTTGTTATATTGAGAAAAATCTATATTTCCGTCATGTGAATATACTTCTTCGATAACTTGCCCTAGAATATTTAATTCCTCATGACATTCATTACCCCACAAGAGAGAAATGACTTATCTGAAGAGAACGAGTTAATTTCGAAGATGTTCGTCAGAAAATTTCCGAAGATCCTTTCATCTTGCGCATTACACGCGTATATGAATTTTAAAAAATCCTTCCGATAAAGCGCTTGAAATAATGTAGAGGTGACCGGTAGATTCACCGGAGTCTAATTAATTCTTCAGCAAGAATTAATTAGATAATCCTCACCCCAACAAATTGATATCTAAACTTACCTCGACTGATAAGGGCTCTGGATTAGCCCAAGAATCGTAAGGGCTATCGCGACCACCGCGATATCACCACGACGCATCTCTTACATCACAATCACCTTATTTCATCAAACTATTTCATCAACATTCCTCAACACTCCAAAAGACACTGATCCACTAAGTGCAATACACCCCACTAAACTCCAACCAAGAAAAAATCCTCAAAGCACATGTACCACTCGAAAAGCAAAATATGGAGAATAATCACCGAAGAAAAGTGAAATCACAGTGTGGAAAGTTGAAACCGATTATCCAAACGATTAAAAAAATCCTTCGATGCGTCGAATGCGAGTCATCAGGAGCCAGTAATTAGGGGATAGATGGTACTAATTGGTGTGATAACGAGAGTGCTCTGGTTATCGAAATTCTGTAAATAACCACCAGCTATTTTCCTCCCTTTTCGTAATCTCTGCGCACCCATAAATCCATTGAAATTTTAATATCCACAAGACAATGCACTAATTATTGGTTCCAAATCACTAGTCACTCATCACTGATAACAACTGGATAATACCTGAATAATAACTGAATAATAACTGCATAATAACTGAATAATAACTGATTAATAATTGAATAATAACCGAATAATAACTGAATAATCACTGGATAATAACACCAAATAAGAACTAAGCAAATGAATGAAATAATTAGTTCTTTTTTTCGTGAAGAATCCAGGAATGAATTGATTCCAGGCTTGATGCTATTGAAGGGTGTGAACTGAATGAGTGCTGTGTGCCCCCAGAAGTCTGTCGTGTCCCTCCAGTTCCAGTCAACCGACCACCACTCCAGCAATTTCCATGACATCAATCCACCTCCAAACCCAATAGATCCCCAGGTTGTCCCCAGGTTAAAGCGATTGGGATGATTTTGCCAGAGGAGTCAAGTGGTGATTGGTGATTTCAATGAGTGGTACATTGGTGATCTGAATGAGTGTACAAGACAGATTTGAAAAGCGCTCTGGCACAAAGTTTTGGTTTGGACGAGATGAGGTACCGCGATGGACTGCGGACCGCTTCTCAGGGGCTTCCTACCTTTAGGATCGCCGGCCCCACAGCCTCTACGATCTTACCTCTACGATTCTACCTCTCTTCACCGCTCTTGCTTCGCCTCTTTTTTACTCGCATTTTAATTCCCTCTTTTTTTTTTCCTTTTTGCCTTTTTTTTTTCTCAAACATCTTTTTTCGTTTTATTGGATTTTAATTTTACAGGCTCGACCACTTTATTCACTGCTTCATCTAATTTTTTGTTATGAGGCGGGGAAGGTGATAACGGATGGGTTTCGGTGGTTTCCCCAACGTTCAGCTTCTCATTTGCATGCCCTTGGTTTATACTGCTGGTGGACTCTTTTTTCGTCATTTTTTTTTTCATCGTTTTTGGTCGTTTTATGATTTTGAAATTCAGGGGAATTTTGCCATCCATTCAATATTTGGCGGGTCAGAGAAATCGAGGGTTATTGATATTATTATTACTGATATTATATTATTATTATTTAAGTCAATTTTGGAAGACTTCATCAAATTTTTTATTCAGTTATCAAAATCCGATTATTTAAAAAATCTAAAATCAAAAAAATTAATGAATTCATTGATTTTTAATCGATATCACTGACTAGGGAAGCACTCAACAATATTTATATATGAATAAAAAAAATTAACGCCCAACTGGAGACGAAAATTGTATTTTCGGAGTTTTTGGGGGATCATGGGTATAACGTGTAATATAAAATTAAATTTTCTGTAATAATTACAATGCAAAAATTTGAAGACAAAAATTGGGGAAAATTGACAGTTCTGGAATTGCGTGGAATTGGCAGGTACATATTTTTTATTGAATATTTACATTCGTATGACGGACACACGCTGGCAAACTCGATTGCTATCATTTTACATGATTCATTCCTCCGGCAGATTTTTACGAGAGAACACAACGGCGTTCTACATCGATATGATTATCGATGTAACTATAGTCGATGGGCTGTGGGTGTATGTTTCGAGGGAGGGAAAAATACCCCTGTGATACTCCGTATAAATTACATCAATTCTCCTCGATAACTTGGTTTTATTTACATTTCCCGATTAATGGATCGAATTTATAGGTGGGTATGCTCAATAGATTGGTCGAATTACATGATACTATCTGTCTTCTTTGTTGGTTGAGATTAATTTGTTGGAGAGAGTCAACTGCAGGGACAGTGGAACGAAATGACTTTTTGAGGAAAGACTAGTTTTTGTCGGATTGTGGAGATAAAAAGTCCGATGACCCAGTGACAACTGTGAAAACCGGAATCATTCGTTTCCTCTGAAACAGAGGATTCATCATCATGATATGCCGGTGACTAATCCCAGAATTTCAATTTAATTCGCAGAGCATTTGAATTTTGTGATCATCAACGTGAAATTGTTTTCTCTTTCCGAATTTATTGTGAAGAACGAACGCGCGCTACAGCGCGCTGTAATTATAAAAATCGCGATTAAAAATTGTTAATTTAAATGAGTACCAAATTCAAATTAGCCGCCTTAAACGACTGAACCAATGAGGAATAAGCGTGACAGAGTTTCGAGATATCGATAGTCTCGAAGTTTATCCTTTTTAGAATAGGATTATAAAAATCGCGATTAAAAATTGTTAATTTAAATGAATACCAAATTCAAATTAGCCGCCTTAAACAACTGAACCAATGAGGAATAAGCGAGACAGGCTTTCGAGATATCGATAGTCTCGAAGTTTGTCCTTTTTAGAATAGGATTTATTTATTTTACTCTATTCTGAGGTACAAAATAAGCGGCAAATATGAAATAATGGGAATCACTTTTGAAGTTTCTTTCAAATGTAAATATCGCGGGATTAGATAATTGTGAAGGATGGAATTAGATAATTGGTTTCTTCCTACAAAGTGCTGAGGGTTTCATAAAGAGACAAAATAGCTCATTCAATGGTCCCACAGGTATGAATGGAAACAAAAATGAGTTGAAAAAAAACTATCTGGAAATATAGCACGAATAAAATCACAACATGGATTGTAATTTCCTAGAAAAATTCTATGACAACTCTAAAAAAGAGCCGCAGGCCAGAAATAAATTCTAGTATCGGAATATTTCCTTTACAAACTTTTTTTATGAAAAAAATTTCAGTTGATAAATTTGACATTTTCTAATAATTAGTGAGAGAGATCATTTCCGATTGGTTGAGAAATTCTAAGGGTTAATAACATGAGATTATTCCCGGTCATTTGGGGGATCAATTATGGGAATAATAACACAGTACAGAAGGTGGAAACCATATGCTCTAATTTTTCTTCCCGTTTTTAACGCCACATGGCTCAACTTCACCCCTAAAAAATGAATTCCGGATAAAGAAAACTATTGTAGGCATTCATTCCAATTTATAATATCGAGATCATGTATCCCCACGGAGCCAAATGATCTATTATTATTAATTATTATTATTTTTCATTGATTAATGCGATAAATCGTTGAATAGAATTTTTAAATGCCAAAATTGTCATTGAAAAAAATTATTATTAATTTTCATTTATTATTATTAATTATTATTATCGATTATTATTGTTTTTCATTTATCAATGTGATAAATCATCGAAACGAATTGTTAAATTAACAATAATTTTCACGTAATATTTTTTACAATCAATTTTACTTAGAAATATTAATTAAGAATAATAATTTTTCCAGCGAAATCCTTCCGAATGCTTATTAACAATGAAATAATTAATGAAAACAATCTTGGATGTCAGGTAAAGCACTGGGCATTTGTTCCAGTAATAAACTTCCGGTGGAAATATTTCTTCATGGATGAACTACCCCAATAAAGTTCTCCCAACTCTCTTGAATCACGGAAAACGTCTGGCTCATGTCCGCATTTTTCATCAGTGCCATTATCCATTTTTCCTCGTATTGTTTATGTTTTTTCAATTTTTTTTTTTCGTAAATTCCGATTGTGGGAACAAATAACAGGAATTGTGTCTCGTTGCGCAGCATGCCAGCTGCTATCTTCGTACAGGTATATATATACATATACATGCACGAAAATGAGAGAAAAAAAAAACGAGGAAAAAGAGTGGACAAGTATAGAGTTAGAGGAAACGAGTTTAATGATGCTCTTATTGTGTGCACAATACAATGTAAAACATTGGAGTTGATTTTAACATTCGAGAACGTTATGTGTTCCCCGATCAAAACTATATTTTAAGTCGTGTTTGTCGGTGGGAGGTATTGCCGGATGGAGAATTGCGCAACGTTCTATGAGAAAAACTGAACGATCAATGCGCATACAACAATATTTTATTTTTCAATATCCCATTACATTTTTTTAGATTTTTACATTTATTTTCCAAAATTTACCACTCACTCCAAAACTAAAGATTTGAATAATTGCACCGTTCTGAGAATTCATTAAACAGCACAACAAATTAAATTCACGGAGAGAAAAATTACTGGAACTAGTAAATTTAGTTCATACAAGAAGATCTATATATTTCAATTACCACTATTGATCAATATTTACTTGTGCCAATAATTGTGCAATAAACGAATGATGTCATCAAGTTTTTTAGAAAAATCTTGTGCGATGATCAAAAATCGATGAAATAGATTTTTCCCATGATTGGAAAATGAGTTTTGATGGATTCATGGGAAAATCTCATTTAATAGATTTTTACTATTTTATTATTATCCCGGATTATATGCAATAAATTTTCAACGAATCAACCAGGAAATATCCGATAATTCTGAAGATTTTTGTGGTGATCAATATTTCCCGAGGATTTTATCAAAATTGATTATTTCCGGTTCCGTCCCCCACCCACGCCCCTAAATTCGCTAATTAACTCCGTAGAAATTTATACAGTCGAAATACCCCTCTTTACGATAGGTAAGAGCAGATGATCCTCAGACCCGATATTTACAAAGCATTCGAGGGGATAGAACCAGCGGTGAATTCCAAAGTTACGATTTCCCCGGTGTCTCGATGCCGTCATCACCAACACACAAAACCACGAGTGCACTTTAATGGGACGTTATTAGCTTTATGATTGCGTTATTTATACGTCGGCCAATTAACGAGCTTGACTAACCCCACGGCGTAATGATAATGTCGAGAGCGAGTGGAGAATCAGAGGAGCTGAAAGCGAAAGAAAATAATGGGAAAAAAAAAAACGAACAATCAAGTCGATTTTCTTTGTCTCAGAATCTCAGCTTCTTCCATTATAGTAGCCATAGTAGCTATTTTTTGCAGTAGTTATAGACAAGAAGAGTTTATCTCAAATTACCCACCATTTCAACCTTGATCCAATTTTTGTTACATTTTTTTTTTTCACCGAGGGTGGCTTCGCTGAGAAACTCGATCCTCATGAAGATTCTGAGTCGCGAGCCCCGTCGAGGGCTTGTCCTAAGAAAAATATTATTTTTTATAACAAAAAAAAGAGAGACGAGTTCCGGTGTTTATGGGATAAAGAGAGAAATAAATAGAGTCCTGAGAAAACTCTTTTGTTGTTGATTGTGTCGACAACAATGTGGTATTAGCCTGTAACTGGACTATTCCTAGGGCTTAGAGAGGAGAGACTATTGTATCCTGGCAAACATCTGTCGGTGTAATATAAACTGCTAATAAAAACATTCGCGTGAAAAAAAAGCATCTATTTTATGAGTGGCATTGTGGATGATCGGGGGACGCTAATGAAATTCAACAAACAGGATGTCAGTTTGTGGTGGCAAATAAAATGACACTGTTCAGCATCAACTGGGTCAATCGGTTTCTATAGGGATATGGAGATGTGTGATGGCTACCTCCATCGGTTGATGATACTCAATGACTGATTAAATGTTAATAATTAGTTTATGACGTGCAGGAGATTTCTTTTTGAAATTACTCACCAACAGGTGGAGTGAACTGATACTATATATTTACCCTATTTTTTTTTCTTTCAATAAAATGAAGTCTTAAATACTTGAATCAGGCGGAGAATTCCTTTCTTAAATTCGTCATGGAAACCAAAAAATGAGAAAAAATGAGAAAAAATGAGAAAAAATGAGAAAAAATGAGAAAAAATGATAAAAAATGATAAAAAATGATAAAAAATGAGAAAAAAATGATAAAAAATGAGAAAAAATGATAAAAAATGATAAAAAATGATAAAAAATGATAAAAAATGAGAAAAAATGATAAAAAATAATAAAAAATAATGATTCCTTGTAATTGTTCCTGTAGTTAGCGTAAAATAAGTAAAAATTCTTAGTTGTATCTCATTCTGTTTTTTTGAGATGGCTCAAATGGGCACTAAAAATAAGGATTGAAATACCAGAGTATATGAACGGTTAGCAAAAGGCGAAACAATTTTAAAAGAAGCCAAAGGAAGCAAACGAAAGTGAGTGAACCCCTCTAAGATGAACTTGAAGGGAACTCTCAAAGTGCCGCGGTATTTCAATAATTAGAGGGCGGTCATTGTGTTTCACCGTTGCCAAGAGAGCCCATGCCCACCATATACACTTTATCACACTTGGAGAAAAAGATGCTGCATTAAGAAATGTTTTCTTCGAGGGAGAGAAAATCCCGGATTAATTTTATCAACTCGCATAATTGTTTTTAAAATGTAGAGATTCTTCATGAATATTTCGGTTGTACAATTATAGAGAAAAATCTCAATTTCGTTTAATTTCCAATCAATTCAACGCTCATTACAATTTCAAGAAACTCCACCGGTTCAAAATTCATTGTTTCATGGAAAAACAAATAGAACTTATGAAGTTAATTTTTAGTTAATTTAATCCATGAAAATTGCTATAAATCCGGGAAATTGAAGTAAATTAAGTGGTATAATTTTTAATAAATTGGTAATGCGTAATTTTGTACTGAGTATTTTTTAAAAATATATTTCAATCTACAAATGAATAATTTCTTTCGATTTTTGGATTTTTTGGAGCTTAACATCTTTTGATTCTTCGATGGAATGGTAAAGCAAGCTCTGAAAATATTTTAATTAATTTAAACAAAATGAAGAGTTTACTCACAGGTGCACCAATCCAAGTTTTGCCATTCCTCTTGACTCATTCTGATAACGTCACATGACTCTTCAGGCCAGAATTTAACAGTCGATGTATCGAGTAATCTAACCAGAATTTTTAACATGTAATAAATATTCTGCACCAGATTCACATCGCCAACGAAAACTAGTGCTGCTGATAACAGGTTCCCTCCACACAGTCTGTTTCATTACAAAGTTATAACGCAAGCGCAGGTTGATTTCCATCCAAGGAGCCCACACCGGTGTCTGCATTTCTTTTTTTCTGTTTGAGGTCATAAAGATAATGCGGTCATAATCACATGGATTAAGGATTTTTTCGTAGATCTCAGGTCAACCCTCTTACACTGTTCAAAATGTTTATAACTTTTCAATTTTCCACAGCAAATTTTAATAATTATTATCAAATCGCCGGATAATTTCACCGGAATTCACAACATCTTATTATTGAAAATCCAGAATGTCATGGAAAAGCAGGCAGAACTCCATTTCCCCTCGAATTCCTCCCGAAATTGATAAATCAAAAAATTCTGGTAATTACATTCACCGATAAACTGAAAAAGATATTATTCAACAGCGGGAAAAAAATCTCAATAAACCGCAAAGTTTCTGATTAAAGAGCCGACTCTGCATAATGAACCACCGAAAATGAATAAGAAAAAGAATATAAATTATTGAATACCGATGCATGTACTCGAGATAAATCAAACAATTAACTGTGTCTCATGTAATTGTCAAGCGATTAACATGACTGATAATAATTGACCGCACCCCGGTCCCATAATCCGAATCCCGATAATGATACCAATTGACGAATGATATTCCAAGAGACTCGCAATTCGACTGACCCGTCTGATTAATAATTACGCAATCCCCTTAAATAGACGACTAAGAAAATGATAATAATTGAGGTAAATATTCGTTAATTAATAGTAATATTGATCGATAAGTTTGAATTGAAAATAATGGTAAAAATGTAGTATGGAATATGAACCTGTTATGAAGGGAACTTAAAGTGCATTTTAATAGCGGACTGAGTAGCTCTCGTTGAATTTAGCTCGATATTGCAAGGTATACGGGTATATGCAATGGCATTGGAAATATATTACCGGGCGGTTCTCTCTTTGAGACAAGTTTCAGCGTAGGCGCGTATATATGCGAAAGTCCGAGGATGTTCAAGGGCCGACGTTATGTTTTTCAAAGGAGAAATCCACTCTCCTTGCAGAGACTTATTAGGTACCGACTTCTCATTTCTCCCCCATTAATATTAGAATTTTATATTGGCCCGGGCATTTTGTATTGTCATCTATCACTAATCACCAGTCAAAAATTCAAATACATTCATACATACAAATAATATCACGTCGAAAGAAAATAAAATACAATTATCCAAAGATCCGATTAACAATTGCCAAGTGGTGAAAATAAATCGATCGCTTCAAACCACTGATCGACCTATCGTGATACCTTTGTTTAAACGAAACGATAACAAAAAAATGTTTAAATATATAAAGATAATAATTCAAAATATAATCCTATAAATTATTTAAATAATAGTTGCTATTATTATTATTATTATTATTGATATAGTCAGTCGTATAAATGAAAATGTAATTTTTCAACAGCTGAGTTGAATAATAATGTTGATATTTATCCATCAACTTCGCATTTATCACGGCATAAAAAAGGCACGTTTAGTTGAATTTTATTTGTTTTAATAGGCAGGGGTCATTACTATGCAGTTTCTCAACATTCAGAATTTCCTGAAAGACATAAAACTTTATTTGCGAATGTAACGTATCACGGTTGGTTGAACAGCCGATAATAAGGCTTCAACCCCCTTTTCCTCCTGTAGTAAGTGTATCGGTCTTCTATGAAGTTTCACATCAGCTGACACGGCCCATTAGTTCCTGAGCCACGCATATGTGTAACGTATTATTATGATCCGTAAAATATCTGCAAACGTATGATTGACTCATATCTGCAACATGATTCGATTATCATCAAAATCCATATTTATAATCAATTTATCAGAGCCAAATGTCAATATCAATTAATCCATTAGCTATCATTTAATTTATGTCAGGTGTGTATAGTTATTCATGATATAGTTGGAAATTTCATGAAATTTCAGTCATAGTGGCATCGGCATTTTCCATTATATGAGTTTTAATTCATCTTTAATTCCTCATCATTCACTCTCTATTGATTTTTCTTCTGCGTAGGGAAAGAGGAATAATAAGAAAAGAAGAAATCGTAATTATTCCAGTGGTGCTTTATTTTCTACTTTATAGTTCAAATATTTTCTGAAAAAAAAATAATAAATGACATCCGAATTATTCAAGTACCACCTTCTACGAATTGTAGTAAATAGTTTCGATATGCGATTCTGGTGTCCATCCGTAGCTAATCGAAAATGCCTTTGTGTGACCAATAATTTTAGAGAAATAAATTTTTAATTCACAAGTAGTTGACAGGATATTGATCGATGGCGGTTATTTATTCAACAGATATTGCAGTCAAATCTGCCGAATCCTTTAGGTCGCGCCAGTTGGGGTATACATCAAGTAGCCCTATGCTATCCAAATCTACAAGGCGATTTCTCAGCCTGGCTTTCGTTCGGTAATGCCACAATTCCAATGGTATTCCCAGTCTCATCGTCATGAAGAGTCACTCCCATTTCCCGAAGAACAGCGCTGTCAATGAACTTTATTTTTTCGCTATTGGCAATCACTTCTTGATTTGTCGCCATGCCATCGCATGCATTTCGGATAGCGAGAATGCACCATTGGAGAATCACTTCATTTTTTATTTTATTTAATTATTATAATGTAAGAAAAATCAAATTATATGAACATGGAATAAAGTGTCGAATACACTAGGAATTAAACTAAAATTGGAATTCATTTGAGGGAGTTCGATAAACTTTGATGAATAATTTTTAAAGGATACGTGGATTTCTTCCATCAATGTTACAGCAGTCCAGTATAAGAGCGATTCCTTCAGTGTCTCTCAGCTGAAGAAATTCAGTAATTTATTTTTAAGACAAAAGTAATGAAAATCACATTCAAGGTGTACAAACGGTTGAAGCAATTTTGTTTTATGAGGCTGTGAATATCAAGTTCTGAATTCTCATGGAGGGTGGGTGTGAGATTAATTAATTAAATGAGGAACAGTTCGGTCAATAGACATTGATCTCAAGCGTCGAACAATCGACACTGGGGGCGCCTCCTCTCGATTGATTCGTGTCGACAAAGTGGAAAGTCCATTAATTTCACAATTTTAATAAATAATCGACTAAAAAATCTTCCGGAATATTGAAGGAGAGAAAAGAAATTCAAAAACTAAAATTTCAATTTTGATTACAAAACTTCCGTCCCCAATGAGACTAAATAAAAAGATAAAATTTTTTGGGAAATTCCACACTTGCCTACGAATTGCTTTCAAGGATAACTACCGAATGAAACATGAATGACAACTTACCGTATTTTGATTAGCTCGATGTTTGTATATGAGATTGCCGATCAATCGAATTAGTCCTGCCTTGAAGCCAAACGCAGGATGATTTCTAATATCCTCGGTATCATCTGAGGCTGTGTCGTCAGGCTTAGAAGAATTAGGTACAATATCACTCAATTTTTGTGCTGGCGTGAAATAATTATTCTTCTCCTTGCCAGCCATGTGTATTGCCCTCAGCAAAACTGAAATATGAATTCCAATTTCGCCATGAAATATCCACAATTCATACTAGTACTAAAAATAAATTATGAAAACATACAGACAGCATTTATCAAAAGACTACTGTCTCTCTGCAAAATATGGCACTGTCTCCTGTCACTCGACGACAAAACCCCCAGAACATCAAGAAGAATAGTGACCTCAGCAGGTTCCATATCATTCAAGTACGAGTCGACAGTCTTCAGTATTAAATCACTCCTCCTCTTGAATCTGTTCATCAAATAAATAATGGTATTCTCTGGGAAAATTATGGCGTCTGACACGTGGCAATAGACAATCTCCTTTACATTCTGATAGATTATTTCTAACAAATATAACTTGACTTCCATCGATAAAGCCTCGTAGACTGTATCGAGCAAGTCTGGTGTTCGTTGAAGGAACATCATGATTGCATCATTCGCAGTACGGACTTTCTTGGTGTCAGCCCTGATAAGACCTTCGAGGGTTGATAAGGGCTCGAAGGGTGCACTTCCCTCTGTCGTGTTGAATAATACATTGTGAATTAGTCCGCAGGTGGGAAGGAGAACATTCAAGTTATTCCAGTGAAGGATTTTCCTGTAAAAGTTTCATAAATTTAAGAGACATCGAAGAGAGAGATTTATTATACTTTCTGCCGGAATTTATCTGAATTATTATTTCTATAAGTCCAGAAAGCAAAATTACCCAATAATGATCCTCAATTTTTGATCTGATAAAAAAGCTGTGTATCCTTTATCTAAAGATGTTGAAAGATTGCACAAAAATTTGAGGCAAACTCTGACAATTTCACTCTGGTCGTCTCTATCCTCAGTCGTATGATTGTCCAAATAATCAATCACCCACTCGATAATACCATTGTAGGGAAATGAAAAGAATTCACCACTCATTGATGAAGGGGTTGATAATTCTCTGTAGAGTTCGTGGCAGTGATTTTCCAAGTAAATTGGATTTTCCTTTTTAATTTGCTCTGGTGATTCATGTTGAAAATACATGCAACTGTTTGCCAAACAATTAAGGATAGCAAACAAAACGTTTGGTGGTAGATTTTCCCCTGGTTTTGTCAATATCTCTGCCAGTTTGCCAATTATTACCCTGAAAATTAATGGTGTTATTTCTATTGGAAAGCAATAGAAGTTGTCACTTACTTATTACTGGTTACGAAAACTACACTCTTTGGAAATTCATCCCATTTTTTATCGTCTGACAGTCGACATAACCTATCGAGATCTTCCATAATTTTCTAAATCGAAAGCACTTTTGATGCTCTGAGATTGCCAATTTGAAATGGAATTATTGTTCGCGGTTAAGGTGTACGATAATGTTTATTGTTCAGCAACGACAATGTCTTAACACAGTTCACGTGTCCAACTGCACTGTTTCTTCTTCTGTTCCATATGATTTTATCCTCTTACTTTAGCTAAGATGAATGTCCATCTGCTAACGTTCTCAAATTTCTCATTGGTACCGCCATTGTCCACAAAATTAGCGGGAACTTTTGAATAATTTCACCCAAATTACGCGAAACTATTTCAATCTAAAATGCAACAATTGAGAATGACATTTAATGAACTATTAGATTCATTATAAATATTGATTAAGGCCCGGATGGACTGTCTGGAAAAGATAATTTACTCCAAAATTGGGACTTCTAATTACTGGGTCAATTAATTGTTTTCTTTTCGATAATTGTTAGCTAGCGGCCTAGTTGTTGACAACTGCTAGAACGCTAGCTAACAATTATTGAAAAAAACGATTAATTGCCAACGTAATTAGGAATCCGAATTTCGGAGTAAATTATCTTTTCTAGATAATCCACCCGAGCCTTAAACAATAATTAAAGTTGAATCTATAAAAATATAATCTTGCCAAATTCTATTTTCCTCATTGTCGCGTAAACAGAGTCTGTGACCAAAGATTAATTATTCTCGAAATTTCTTTCTATTATAATATAGATATCGATTAACTGATGGTAGGGCTATCAAGCATTACCTGTTGAACAATTCCGAGCGTCAGGGCATCATTCCCTAGACGACGACGCGCCGGTGAGAAGGCCTCGGCGCTGCAAGATTAAATTTCAATTTTAAATAAAAAATAACGAGGAGAAAACGTAGTACTCGACGAATTTTTTAATTGTACGTCCTGACGCAAACAAAACTGAATTCCAACATTCGGTGAGTTTACATTTTCATGATCTGTTTGAGAGATACAAAAAACCAAAAAAGTAACCGAAAGTTACGAAAAATTTACCTGAAATCATCTAGTCTTACGAAAACAAAATGAAAAAAAACGTTAAATTTATGGCTCAAATTGCCGTATCCATTATTCTGCAGAATTTTCCTCTCTATTCGCGTTCAAAATAAACTTGTCCTCTAATACTGTAAATACTGTCGATGACATGGTAAATATTTTCATCAATCCCAATCTCTTAATTTTCTCGTTGACACCATTATCGATATCTCAACTTGAAATATTTCACGAACATTCTCTTCAAAAGTAAAACTAAAATGGATTATGATATTTGTGCACTACACGGAGAGAAATATTTGGTAAAAATTACGGAATTTTCAGTTCACTTATCGATTACGGAGTTGATTCGAAAAATTTAAATGACGGTATCGTTATTTTTCACTGATAATTCAGATAAAAATTACGGAACACCGTGGAAAAATTCCGTGACTTTAGATAAAAATTTCGTGACAGTTCCGTAAAATTTCCGACAACCACATTTCGCTCCAGAATTACGGAAAATACACGTAATTTTTATTGAATATTTCTCTCAGTGTAGTTACTGATTTCTATTTTATCAAATGCAACTAGATTTATTAAAAACTACAGTTACTGCGTTACTAATTTTTATTTAATTATTTTGATTACCGATGAATGATGTATCCGATGTTTATATTGCAAAAAATGGTCACCTAAAAAATTGTAATTTATTCATTTTTTTATTGAAAATTTATTTTTTATTTAAACTAGGATAATCGACGTAGCAGAGGCGGCTAATATTCATTAGATTCAACATTTAAATGTTTTTTTTAAATTAATTAGCATTTGTGGGCTATCAGATCAGTTGGCGCAAGGAGAATTAGTCCGAGTTGTGTCGGGCATTCATTATAAACTGTTTAGCGTTATCTCTTCAATAACTAGAATGTTTATTTAAGAGATGCAGCACTTTATTTAGAATTTTAGACTAATGAAAACTGATTCAATCGATTTGCACTCGAGGGAGAGATGATAAAGTGTAATTACGTCATTCCATTAATTATTTGCTGTGGGGGTTCATTCACTTGATGTTTACTCTTCAATATCTTTAATCTTAAACATTCGTGGATTAATATATGACTCGAATATCACTTTGTCGTTTTAATTTGTGAGATTCGATTTCTTTTATTTCTCAATCTTTAAAATTCTCCACATTAATAAAGTGCAAGGCTAACATCTGACGTAACATCCATCAATTTTTTCTCTCAAATATGATATTTTCGTCGTAAAACTGTTTTCGTTTTGTTCAAGGTCATTGATACGTAGGTTTTCTCCTTGAAATGTAATGTGTATCCTTAATGACAACTAATTATATTTTTATGTTCTTCACAATATTTTCCCAATTTCTTATTCAAATGATTTTTTTCCAGAAAACATCTAAATGAGTTTAAATAAACCGAATGAATTATTTTATTTTCAAAATAAAAATCCTCAAGCATCTCTCATCACATCAAAATACTAGTTCGTGCAATAATTTCTTCAATATCCTGATATAAACAATGAAAATAAAATTTCCAAAATATTGAAGAACACTGAAATTGTTGCGTAGATCTCGAAAATTGTTTATCATTAATTGCGCTGATTGGCCGACATACTAGCCCGATTGATAAAATTTATTTGGATAAATATTCGATGAAGATGCTATCAATAATTGATTGACAACTATCAATATTAACATTTGACTAGGAAGCATGATAACGAAATCGTATTGATAATTCGATCGATCCATCTTTCTGGGGGTTTGATTGAAGATAGAATTCAATCTGTCAACTCCTTCACCACTTTTAGCTTTTTTCATTTAAACAATACGAGAATATCTCGTACAACCACTTGAATTTTTTGACCCAGGAAACCCGTGATTTCTCTCTGTTTGACAAAATATGCGATAATTCTGGTGCGCGCGGCGCATTACCTCTGATTATATCTTCACTGATAAGTACTAATGAATGCATTGACAGGAGAATAAAAGCGATCGTTGGTTTGGAAAATTAATCAGTGACAGCGTAGCTCTTGTAACGACTGCGATATGGCAAATTTTGGCTTGTCTGGAATAACTGTCTACGATGATGACAAGACTAATTTCGATATTATGAAAAGTATTATTGAAGTGGATGAGCAAGAAGAGGCATTTTATTTGCTCGACGTGGAAGATGTTGTGAGAAAGCACAGGGGATGGCTCGAAAAAATGCCCAGAGTTTTTCCGCATTTTGGTAATTAACATTAACCACATTTAATATCCTAATAATAGAATTTCAATCTCCCGACTAGTTGGAAAATTATTTCCAAGAGATTCTCACTCACACTCATTTCGTATTTTCATTTCTCTGGAAAATCTCATTACTTGATTAATTCATTTCATTTTTAGCTTTCAATTTTTAGCGTAATTTATGTGAATTTTTATTGTAAAAAGAATTTTTAGAATTAAACTGCAGTGAATTGAGCTTTAATTAAAATAGAAGATTGCTATCAATTTTCGTGGCATAATCAAACCAAAATTTACGGTGAAATTTATTTTTTCATGCAATTAAACTTTCCATACACTTTTTCAGCTCTTAAGTGCAACCCAGATCCTACAGTGGTCCGAACAATAGCCGCACTCAATGGAAGATACGATTGCGCATCGAAGGTAAACATAATGAAACATTTAGATAAATTCCCAAGAATCTTATCAACATCTTTGGATATTGACAATAATGAGTGAGCATTTTTTTTTAATTGCAGCAAGAAATTCAATTAGTAATGGAATGCGGTGTATCACCTGATCGCATAATATTCGCAAATCCTATCAAAGGAATCTCACACGTCAGATATGCCAAAAAAGTTGGAGTCGATAGGATGACTGTTGACACGACAAATGAGGTTTTGAAGCTGAAGAAATTATATCCGGAAGCTAAGTGAGTGCAAGTGGAATATTTTAAACTTGCGCCACTGGGGGGACTTGGGTAATTCCACCGTCGCCACAACAGCGATATCAATGATTAATTAATAAATATATTTCTCAAGAAACAATGATAAACGGATTACTCCATCAAATCAAACGAATTATTAATTAATTTACGAGTGCGTGATAGGAAATTGATTGGATAAAAAAATAACATACGAGAGTATTAAGATTTCTATTTTGAGAGAGACAATCCGAGCACTTCATATCGCAAGGAATCACTCAACTTTTATTTTATAATAATTATAATTTATCTGAATGCGATTGCTTTGGATGAGCAAACGCATGAAACAAATTGGATAAATTCTCTCTAAATATGAAATGACTTTAGCAACACGTGAATTTCGCAGTCTTCTCCGAATCTTTCGATTCATTAAAATATTGTAATTATTAATAATTAATTTCAGACTTGTGATTCGTATTGGAATCGATGGCTTCGAGTGTGGGATGACCTTTAGTAGAAAATTTGGTTGTGAGCCGACAATGGAGACCGTAAAACTCATGAGTTACATAAAAGAAGTTGGAATGTGTCTTCATGGATTCAGTTTTCATCTGGGTAGTCCATGCTGGGATGCCGATGCTTACGGCCGAGCTATCGAGACCTGCAATCAGTTAATTAAAGTTGCTGAATCCATGGGCTTTCCTGATTGCAAACTCATCGACATCGGCGGTGGAATCTCTGGAATTGATGGAACATCTATCGAGCAGGTATTATTATTACAGTAATTATTTTCTTCAATTAAAACATCTGGACGCGTTATGGGCAGTGAATGGGGAATTAAAATGATATTATTCGTTCCAGGTTGCCGCATCTGTCAATGCAGCCCTGGAAAATGTCGATCCATCCATCGAGATCATCAGTGAACCCGGAAGATACTACGTAGAGACAGCCTTCACTCTGGCAGCTTGTGTACAAGGAAAAAAAGTTGTCGAAGAAGACGGCGTCGTCAAACAATTTTATTACGTTAACGATGGAACTTATGGTGCATTCATCAACGAACTTTTGGGCCTCAGACAGCAATTGCCCTCATCGTTGTACGAGGTAAGACATTTACATTCATTAAAAAAAAAAAGAGAACCTGAAATAATTGAAAGATTCAACATTCTCTCAATTTCTAACGCTCACACTTAATTGTGCAATTTTCATTATTAGCTGCCCAGTGACAAAAAATATCCCTCCGTTATCTGGGGACACACCTGCGATCCTTATGACTGTATCATAAAAGGATCCGAAATTCCGAATTTCGAGATAGGTGATTGGATGGTTTGGGATGATATGGGTGCATACAGTCTCTCGAATGCAACAGTATTCAATGGCTATCCATCTGCCGTTGTCTTTCCAGTAATCAGGAGGAGTGCTTTGTGAGTTAATTTTTATTTTATGTTATTTTTCATTTCATTTTTCATTAATTTAGCTCATTCGACTTTATTCGTTGAGTTATAACGAACATCAGTGCATCCAATTGTGACGTATTTTTTAATTACAGCAATGACCTGATTAGGGAGGTGCAAGCAATTCAGAAGTCTCGACAAAATGGTAATGACCATGACAACCACAATGGATATTCTCGGTGACAGGGACACGCAGAGATATTCTGTTAGTAATTTTAGAAACACTGTACGCGCTTTTGGTGTCTAGATGATGTCATTTCAGCGAGATAAATATAATAAACGAATTTTTGAAAATATATTGCGTTATAATAGTCTCACGTCCTGTCTTCAATTCTCTATTTCGAGGCGATGGGTAATAAATTGAATAAATATAGGTATTAAATCGTTTGTATTGAATCATATTAATTTCAGTCTTAAATTCCCTGTGGTTACACAGTATTCAAAATATTCCAGTTGATGTATCCAAGGGTATTGCCATATGGAGATCGAGAATTAGTCGTGAAATAGTAGCTTCCTCGTCTGAAATACAGATTTGCGAATCATGAAGGACATGGGTGTCAATAATTGTGAGAAAATGTATTTACAAATGAGAAATGTGACATTGGAATGAAAATCGAAGAAAAATACAGTAGAATCTGTCGTATCAATTTGCAGATAAATAATAATAATCGAGTACTTACGTGTCCCTCGGAACGGAATATCCGGAATAAACTTTTCGATTCCAATCGCAGTCTCCTGATCTGTATTGATAAAATGACGCGCACTGAGTGGCGAGAAAGGCGTATTCATATTTAATACTTTCAGCGTAATATCGCCATGATCTCCAATGGTTGCATAAATCTAATTAGAAAGATTTATTTATTAGATAAATGATGAATGTCAAAAGCTTACTATATACATGTTAATGTATATCTAATTAATTTTTCGTAATTAGATGGAATTGTTACAATTCTGAAACGAACACGCTATCGACGTGAGTCAAAAAATAATTATTTCATACTGCAAAATGTAAAAGTATTCATATTAAGAACTGACCCAAAATATCAACTGACCCAAAGTAATAAATCCGTTAATTGAATGAATTTCATTTGGTTTTGGGTCAGTTAATTAATTAATTAATTGGTACCAATGGTACCAATTAATGAAACCGATTAATTAATTAAATTGTATTAATTAATTAAATTGTATTAATTAATTAATCGATTTTTTGTTTCATATATTGATAACATAGGAACGATAATCAGTTTGTTCAATTTAAAACGAATTACTACTTCGCTACAAAAATTTAGAAGGAGTATCTTTTCCATTTTTCAAGGTTGACCGACATTTGTACGTTCTCACCTGATGGGGTGAGGGGAACCCCCAGAAAGGGACATCCGGGTTGAGGTCTGGATCCTCCATTGGCATAAAAATCAACAGTACCAGTATCTTCTAGAGCCCCATAAAAACCACCGTCGGTATGAAGTATATCAACAAATCTTGCGCTATTCGCATCAATGTGTTTAGATCCGGTGAAGTAAAATCCAGGATTCGCAGGGTCCAGTCCTGTTGGCATTTATTCAATCATTTAAAAATTCCACTGATCATCAAAATTGTTATTAACATCATCCTCATGAATTAAAGACTCCCAGAGAATCAATCTGCTTTCCACTTTCTGCAATTATTTCCCATGAACAATGAAAAAGTGATCTGAGCATTAATCAGTCATCTGAAGACGTAATCAAATTAATCAACGATTTAATCACGCTTTGAGTTAATCAAATAATTAAATTGCAAGGGGAATCTGCTTGTGCACCTGTTATCCTAGGGATGGAGTACTTGCTGGATTTGCCAAAGAAACCACCAATTTGCGCTCCTAATGAGTGCCCCACCAAGTGGAAGGTTTCAAGATCCAAACCGAGATCTACGAGTTCGTCGAAAGCTTTTGCTAGAACTTCTCCAATTTTTCTGACTCGCTGTATAGTTGCGATATAATCACCAGCAGCTAGTCGACTCCAGTCCAGAAGTAATATATTTTCTTTTCCATGCTCCAAGTAAGCTATGCCAGAGATAGATCTCAATATTAATTAATTGCTATAAATAATAAACAAAATCAACACACCACTAACTATTCGTGATTCAATAATAATTCATTAATAAGTCTAACAATATTATAATATTATATTATTAATAAGTCTAATAATATTATAATATTATATTATTAATAAGTCTAATAAATATTAATAATTATTAGGCTGTTATGCAATTTACGAGCAATACATTAATCGCGACATTTTTAAAATAAAAATTGAATAAAAATTGAAAAATTCGATGACTTAACAAAATTTTCAGATTCTTGTGTGAAAGTAGCAATTGGCTATTTTTTTATTAGACGGATGGAAAATTGTTGTGGCCGTATCAGCAATCGTTTTAGATGAAAATGTTATGATCATAAAAAACGGACGTTAACTTTTTTTCAGCTTCATTTCCGGAGTAGATATTCATCGTGGAAATCGTATGTCATGGTGGGATTATTAATTATTCGACTAATTTCCTAATTATCTCACCTCCAACAACAGTTCGAACACTTTCGTTGGACGGATGTTCGCGAAAGCCATGAACATAAATAACCAAGGGTTTCGTGTGATTGATCTCTTTATAAATTAACTCAACCGATGTTACTGGAAAATCTACCGTTGAAGCTTCTTCGATATTTCTCCTAAAAGTTATCAGAACAAAACCAATATTGCATAAAACGAAATATCATCGATAATTAAATAAATTAGCCACTCGTTTTCTGTCACTTCATTATGTTTTTTTTCACTACCAAATTGACGAACCCTTTATAAACGATTATCTTCATCCCCTTGACTATTCGCGAATCATCAGTGCGCAGGTATTTAGATATTTCTCCTGTCATATTACTCCGAAATTGCACGCCTCCCTCCACCGAATTTCCATAAAAAACTGGAAATAAAACGATAAAAATCCACTTATCGCACAGCATTTTAAAATATGCCCGTCAGAAAATCGAAGTCTTTGCAAATTGAAATAATAAAATTCTTTGACTGGTGATTTCTCAAAAAACTTCTAACTCACTCGTTCAAATTTCCTCTCATCTTTGTCATGCCTTCGATTATATACCGCTACCATCTCCATCTCGATCTTGGCATTGGAAAGGGATGTACCGCTCATTATTCCTTACGCAATTGCCGAATGAAAAACAATATTTACGATGGATCTTTCGCCGCTGACTGATGCCCACAAAAAATTCTACTGCATTCGGAGATCGAAGTGTTACAAACGATTTTTTTTTGGAAAATATTCTCAGATATGGAGAGCACATCGGATTAATCAAGGAAGCAGTCGACTTACGTGATCTCAGGCAATTGATGATACTGAACTTAGATCACTTTACGAATCATCTTGAATTATTGCGCAAACGTCATTCAATCTAACTGAAGGTCGTTTAAGGTACACGAGATATAAATACATAAAATATTCTTAAATATTTTTAAAATCACAGAGAACAGATTTTTTTCTCTCATTATAGAAAATCTATGCCAACGATTGATTGATATAGTAAATATATATATTATGTATTATATATATTAATACAGAAAAAAAATTAATTCGATTTTTCCTCCGAGTGGCAAGTGAATTTTTTCCGATTCACTATCCCTTTATATATATAATTTATATATATTATATGATATAATATACCATTTTAATAAAATAATGATTTGTCTAGAATAAAAAAAAAAATATTGTATTTATCAGTTGAATTTAATTGAATAAAAAAACATAAATTGTGGGTCATTTTTTTTAATTCTTTTAATATTCAGATTTTATATGTCAAATGATAATATTACACACATCAATTATTCATAAATTACTTATTAAATTTTCATAATTCCGTGTAATCAATTAATCTTAATGTCATACTGAAAACCAATTCATATCCCAATTTACAAAGTAGCGACAAAAGAATTCAGTTCTCTATTTTACCTAAACACTCTAAATCTATTTATATTCTATTTTAATTCGGACGACACAAAAACATTTGTTCAAGTTCTAAAAAAAAGGACCTATTAAACATTATTTGAATAATTTGAATTTTCATGAGGAGTCGAGATTTCAACATTTGACATCGAATTTATTCAAGAAGAAAATTTTTCTATTGTTCCCGCAAGAATTCAATGAAGAAATATGTAAATTTATTAAACTTAGTTATTTTGCAACTTAATTTATTAGACTTATTTATTAATGGTATTGACAACAGAAAAATCTTCATGACTTTCTAAATTTTATGTCGGAGGGAATTCATGATTTTCTAAATTCTATGTCGGAGGGAATTCATGATTTTCGAAATTCTATGTCGGAGGGAATTCATGATTTTCTAAATTCTATGTCCGAGGGAAAACGAGCAGTTAATACCACAGATGATTCAGTAAGTGATCCTTTGAACTGCCTTGGTATTTATAATTTGGTCATGTCCACTTGCTTCCACCTACAGCAAACAGTGAACTCTGAATAATTATTCATTTTCATATTAATCAAGTGATTATCACTCACTCAGTCGCTGTCTGACATGCTCCGGGTTTCAATCCCTCTTTCTTCTGGGCCATGTACAACTCCATTCCGCTAATGACACGATCACTTGGAGGAACTTCCGACAAACTGTCTCGCACTTCTTCAACAGCACCAAAAACGCGAATTAAATTTCTACCCGCGAGTTTTTCGAGATCTTCTCGACTCCACTCGGTCTCGTTTTCGCGGTTGTTATACAGGCGATTAAAAAGATTCGGGTACGTTGAAACGTCCTCCAGACCCTTTGGCATACTGAAATCATTTTCATTATTTTTACCATTCAATTGTGGAAGTGAATAAATCCAGCCATGAAATTGTAATCAATTCGGCGATGTAAGGATTCAAAACAAAAATTTTCATGTAAAAAATTGAAAAATTTTGTAAATACCGGAATGTACATGAAAATTGAATTAAATTCCGATTTTAGACTTTCCAAGATTAAAAAATTGATGGAAATACTGAAAATTCAAATAATTATTGTTCTCAATTTTTGAGCTATTGGAAATTCCACGGAATTCAATGGCTAATTACTCTTTCATTACATCTAGTATAGATATTATCGATAATTAGCTAGCAATATGCATCCGAATGTTTTTTTACTAAACAGAATAATGACATTGATTTAATGCTCTGTCTGTTCATACTGGAAACCACATGTCCGCTAATCACGCAATTATCTAAAAAAAACGCGTAATTTTACGGGTAACTTTGAAACTGAAAAAGTGTAATTGCATTTCCTTCGAAAATCACTTGAGGATAATGGCGTAATGGCGAAATGATATGACTCGAATAATTCCATTGTCACTGCACAAATGACAACTGATAAGATCTCACAACAAACAGCCAAACTTATCCGTGGAATTTCTAAGAATAGTCTGTAAAGAGAACTAAAAATCCCAGTGATTATCAAATAAGCCAGGAATAAATTTTCTTGTCACCTCAATTATCACCATTATCACTTACTCATTAACTCCGTCGTAATCACCGCCAATTCCAATGTGATCTGGTCCAATTAAATTCTTTATGTAATTTATGTGTTCTAGGAAAGAAAAAACAAAAAATAGAGTGCTAAAAATAAAAATCATATCTGTGTCTCATTTCATAAAACCGATAAGAAATGCAAAAAAAAAGAAAGAAATTGCAACAGAAGAATTACGTAAAATTCACGAGTAATTAATTCTCTAAGAAATGACTGCACAAAGCGGAACTATTTATTTATTATAAATTCATTTAAATTAAAATCCACTTTTTTGTACTTAAACTGTTCTACCACTTCGCTAAAAAAATGGGAATCCGAAAAAAAGTTACGAAATGAGAATCAATTGTATAAAAAAAAACAAATATCTGTGAATTCTGCCCCCAAATTTCTTAAAAATCAAAATCGATAAAGAAAAACATTTCAGAAATGAGTACAAACGTCAACTTACCAACAACATCTTCAATACTCGCTTCCCTAGTTTCATTACAGTTAACGAAATTGTTGTAGAAATTTACCATAACAATTCCACGATTTTCTTTCTGAAAAATGAATGTAAATCGGGAATCAGAGGAATTTTTAATACTTCAAATAAGTATCAATGCATTAATAATTAGACGTCAATAATTAGACGTGTGGAGTACATACAACCATGTAAAGGACATCGTCAGGTACATTTCTGTAATGATCACAGACACTGAAAGATGATGAGTGGGAAAAAATAACTGGTGCTTTTGTTGTGACAAGTACGTCTCTCATGACATTGTGGGACACGTGGGACAGGTCAATCATCATACCCAACCGATTCATTTCATGTACAATCGTCTGGAAATAAAAATTCCAATGTTATAATCACTCAAAACTAACAATAAACTCATCATATTAATTTCAAAATTATTGCACTAATTGCACTTCTAACAACAAGACTACTCTATCAAACTCATTTAATTTAATTAGAGTATTCAAAACATTTAAGTAATTTAATTTTCAAAAATTACTGTACCTTCCCGAAATCTGTCAAATTGTAGACGGAGCCTTCATTAACAGTGGAAGCATCAGCCCTATCATATAAAGAATTAAACATTTATTTATAATTAACAATTAGCGATTGCTTCCTAAATACTATAAAAATGGGTATTGATAATTATTTCTGCGAATATTTTCAAGAAAATATTGACTTGGAATAAAATAAAATTCTATTAGTAACTGACAGATCGATCAATTACAATAGAAATCTAGTCGCTTTAAAAATTAACTTTTCATTTTCATTAGGGAGTATGTATAATTAAATAAAAATTGAATTACCAGGGGGTGTTACAAGTGTGTGTAAGCGTGATATAACGAACTCCTAACTCATAATAAAGTCGAAGAACCCCAAGACTCGAATCGAACAGATGTCCTCCCTCGACCCCAATCATCGATGCTATTTTCCCGGTTTTCCAAACAGATTCAATTTTCCCAGCTTCGGTGACAAATTCTAGATTATCCGGGTATTTATTTATGAGTCGTTTAATCACGTCGATCTGCCTCAAGGTTAATTGGATAGCATCTTTGTATTGGGAATCACATCCTACGTAGGCTGACCAGAACTGAAAGAAAAATCAATTTTCCAAACGACTGAGGCCCATGAAAAACCCAGGAATAGCCGAGAAAATTCCAATAAAAAATATCCGCACAAAAATAGAATTTACAAAAGTAGACTTTATGTTAAGGACCGGTTGGATTATCTGGAAAAGATAATTTACTCCAAAATTGGGACTGAGGCCCATGAAAAACCCAGGAATAGCCGAGAAAATTCCAATAAAAAATATCCGCAAAAAAAAATAGAATTTACAAAAGTAGACTTTATGTTAAGGACCGGTTGGATTATCTGGAAAAGATAATTTACTTCAAAATTGGGACTGAGGTCCATGAAAAACCCAGGAATAGCCGAGAAAATTCCAATAAAAAATATCCCCAAAAAAAAAATAAAATTTACAAAAGTAGACTTTGTGTTAAGGACCGGTTGGATTATCTGGAAAAGATAATTTACTCCAAAATTGGGACTCAGGCCCATGAAAAACCCAGGAATAGCCGAGAAAATTCCAATAAAAAATATCCGCAAAAAAAAAATAGAATTTACGAAGTGCTGAGTTGAATTTGATGAATAATCCAGAATTTTAATATACAAAGCTGACAATGAATTCAAGATTTACATGTGACTTACTTGTCCACCAATTTTCCCCTTAGCCAATCGTGGCAAATCCGTTCGACAAGCGTCACAGACAGCCGTCCCCATTATTGGATCATCTCGCAAGTCTTGATCGAAATGAAAAGCACTTAGATTATTTCCGTGTCTCAAATACAGATTCCAAGCTAGATCATTATGCCTAAAAATAATAATAAAAATATCTCCAATAAACAACAAATTATTAATTCAACGATTGATTGCAGCAAAAAGGTAAAAGGTAATTCCAACTTTTCTCCCATTTGTGTTTTCGGTAAATATCTTTGAAAATAAGAGAAATAGTGAATTTCTTGCTAAAATCATTTTTGTGGGGTGAAAAGAGAGTGATAGAAATGATCTTTTCTAAAATTTCGATGCTTCTATTAGATTCAGAGATATCTCTTGAAAACTCAACTCTCGGCCAAAGAGAATTGTAACCCGTTACCTCTGGCCTCACTCATTTATTTACATACCCGTCAATTAATGGAACATCTTTCAGCACATCACTTCCTTGAAAGGATTGGACACTCAATCCCCAGGAAAAGCCGATGACGAGAGCTAGTGCCAGGGAAAGAGCGCCGAAACCAATGAACACCATTTTCCCTAAAATCCCTGCAACAAAAATTTTTCCATAATCAAAGAAAAGAATTTATACATTTATTATATATCAAATATATATACTTATTTATCTTATTTATATTGATTTCAGGGCTGAATTCTTGTGACGTCACAGTAAATCGTTGGATTTTTTTTATTAAGGATTAGAAAATATGTTTATTACAAATTTTAGACGAAATTGTTACTGAATAATAGAATAAAATAGAAATCCAGTCCGGATAGTCACAATTAAAAAAAGATTTGATTCATGCACTTGTTTCCAACAGAGTGACCATTGATAATAACCAGTAACACTCGATATCCTTAGATAAAAAAATTAATTATTGAGTCACTACCACACAGCAGTTTTATTGAAACAAATTGATTGAAAAATGTAAATAATTCGGTATTGCAAAATGTTTCTTCACCCTTGCAAATGACAAATATACAATAAATAAATATTCCCTTGACAAATATTCAATAAATAAATATTCCCTTGACAAATATTCAATAAATATTACAGTCCATTCAATGAAAAATTACTCGAAAGATTGAAGCGGCATCGGGATAACTATTCATGGAAAAATTCTTAATTAATTTTTAACTAATTATTGCAATAGTACATAAGACACTTTCGGCAATATTGAATTGGATTTGAATTGATTGAAGTATTATCAAATTCGACTATCAGTGCCATAACAAAAAAAATAGATCCCTCAATATTTAAGTAGTTAGTTGTCAATTTAATTAATCTTTACGGGATTGTAATTGTGATTTACATATTCGAAATTTGAGAGATAAATGTTGATGGTTACCCATTTTTAGTAATTCCTTTAGCTCACGAACAATTGATGTGATTATTATTTTGTTTTTACTTTGTGATATATCACGGTTGTGAGAATGATCATGTACATCGTACGTTGAACAAAACGAATATCATGGATTACTAAGCTTTATATAGTAGTTATGTACTATTCTGCAAGTCATTTCTAAACGTTCATCACCACAACAATTCACTAAATGAATTTACAAGCCGATGCCAAACAATTCAACTCTCAATTCAAACCTTTGATTTATTACACACGAATGGGAGGTCACCTGAGGGAATTCTTTCAGAATTAAATTAAATATATACCCACTCAATCCCACCGTTCAAGGAACTCTTTTCACACGATTATTCATCTCAATGTAGGATTAATACGCAAATGTTAATTGCAAGTGTAATGTAATGACTTTACGTGGAGTTCTTTCCATGAGAATTTACTTGACGCACTCCATGCGAAAAGTAGACTTTATGTTAAGGCCCGGATGGACTGTCCGGAAAAGATAATTTACTCCGAATTTGGGACTTCTAATTACTCCGTCAATTAATCGTTTTTTCCGATAATTGTTAGCTAGCGGCCTAGTTATTGAGGACTGCTAGAATGCTAGCTAACAATTATTGAAAAAAACGGTTAATTGCCAAAGTAATTAGGAATCCGAATTTCGGAGTAAATTATCTTTT
>NW_011887745.1:764030-778335 GCF_000806365.1 Fopius arisanus | reverse complement strand
GAGCCTTCAGGCCCGGATGGATTGTCTGGAAAAGATAATTTACTCCAAAATTGGGACTTCTAATTACTCCGTCAATTAATCGTTTTTTCCGATAATTGTTAGCTAGCGTCCTAATTGTTGACAACCGCTAGAACGCTAGCTAACAATTATTGAAAAAAAAACGATTAATTACCAAAGTAATTAGGAATCCGAATTTCGGAGTAAATGATCTTTTCTAGATAATCCACCCGAGCCTTAATCTTCATTTGTAATTTTCAGGTACGTAGCAAGTGGAAGATTTTCATCTCAATTTTAAATCCCAATCCAGTTTCATGATTTCCAAAAAATTCTACATTTTCCAAAAAAGATAAGAGTAATTTTTAAAAATCGTAATTTAGCGTTACCTTTATGCGATAACTTTGACCGCTAATAATTCAAGAGTTGACTGAAGAGACGTGGACGATCTGGTCTTTGAGCTGTCCGTTAGTCTACAGTGTAGGCCCTACACAATCAGACTGATGTGATGGTCAATCAAACGAATATAAGAGAGACCCATCGCACTTATCTCACAACCAATACGGGGGGACATCCCCATTTGCTTCGGTTATCATCTATTTTAAGGACTGGTATTTCTAATTCTAATTTTTTTTAATATATCCATCATTTCAAATAATATCTATTTACACATACACATGTATACGTAAATAGATATTATTTTATATTTATATTAGTATATATATTCATGTATATCTCTATATTTCATTAATAATAATTGCAATAATAAAAAATAATATTGTTTAAAAATTAAACACTTTGATGTGCTATACATTTTTTTTAACGAGATAATATTGGGTCATAGATTATGAATCATAAAAAAATGAGTACGAAGTGTACCTCATTAGGTAATTATTTTGTTTTTGTCTAAGCTATGATTAATCATCCAAATGGATTTACTTATACCAGTCATGGAAATTAGCGTCCTAATAGCTATTAATGTTTAGACAATATATATTAAGAATATATATGTAAATAGTATCAATGATATATAAACAAGGTGAAAAGAATTTTCAAAAAACATTCCCTTTATTTAACATATTGCAAAATACATGGTCGGAAGAAAACAATGAGAAATATATTATACAAATATTGGAAACACATTTTTTATACAATAATTAAATGTGAATAAATTCTTCGAAACTAGGCTCCATCGACAAATATATTTCAGAAAATATACAAGATGAGCCAATTTCATATATTCCAAAATATATACAGAATGTACTCTAAAATATACACTAAACTTATATATATTCTTATATTATATATTCTTCGATATATATATATTTTTTCATATAGTAATAAATTTTTTTGCAATTTACGGACCAGATGCATTTGGTTTTCCCAATTAGCTTTAATTTCCATGGAAATAATTATTGTTACGACTATTTTTTGTTAAAAAATTCGAGTATAATTTTGTAACAATGGACTTTTAAAAATGAATGAATGAATCAATAAAATGTATACTGAATCAATCAAGACCTTATCATTACCAATAATCGCAGATATTTATCATTCATCTCATTCGCATTCCACTCTTTGTCTTCCCGTTAATAATCGCTCTCCCCTCAATTCCGAATAAAAATAAAAAAATCAAGATAAAAATCAATCAATCAATGTATGTCAAGTGATGGCTAAATTGCGCGACATTTTTTTTTCATAAATTTTGCCAAGTCAACAGCTCATGAAGGCCAACGACTCAAGCACCAGCTCATCAAGGCCTGAGAAAATATTCGAAATGCGGAAAATCCATTATAAACAATTAAATCCAGAGGACCAGAGTTTAACAAATTGATTGTTAGCAAAAACAGTAATCGATACTCCAAGGGTATGAGTGAAAAAAAAAAATCACTCAGCGAGCTCTAGCTATGGAGCAATCACTATTATTAACAATAAAAAATTAGATAGTGAGAGCCAATGGATTGAGAGCAATGGCCCAAGGTCGGAAATTCCATTTTTCCCGGTTGTCCTCTTGAAATGGAGATAAAATCTCCTCAAAAGCGAGGTACCGCAAAATCATATGACGATAAGATAAAATATCCATGAAGAATCATCAGAAGTTATTTTATGACTTCTGATTGTTTCTGATCAGCGCATCGAGCTCACCTAATTTAGTCATGACAACGCACAATATTTATCGTCGTTTTTACAAATGTCATTACGAGTCATTACGCTATTTTTCGGATAGCCAATATACTCTTAACAGCGACTACTTTATCAGATATTTTCCCACCATTTTCCCGTGTAAATTGTCATGAAGGTGTTAATCCATTGATCCATCTCGATACAATGGAAAAATGCCAATATTATTATTTACTCGGTGAATCCTGGGGATGAGCTACTGCCATAAACCGATAAAGTCCCGATGACTATCAGTTACAGTCGACTTAAAATAATCAGAAAGAATGCTCGGTTAATCGCAAATATCGAAAGCTCTTGAGACATTTGAGAATAGCGTAATCAAATACTAAAGGCTAATCAAAAACGGAGATCATAAATATTAGATTAGAAAAATTATGACTGATAATACAACGGTTGGAAAATTATGTACAATTTTTTGGATCCTATAGCTAGAATGCCACAGCATTCGACGCAGTCAATATGCAAACAATGCTAGATTAAATGAGTAGTTCAGTTCCAGTAAAAGAACAAGATAATTTGTTTCTCTCATTATTCTATTTTACCGAATATCGGTTGAATCTTCAATTGAAATATGACGAGTGCTATACGATTTTGGGATTGACAACTTTATTGCGGAGAAAATAATATGTGAAATCTTGCTTTTAAAAGTTTTATCTCAATTTTCAACTTCTCCTTATCTCTGGAAACCCATGAAAAAAAATAGCCGAGACTTACTCCATAATTTCTGAACAAGCAAAAAACTACTACTATATTTATAAAAATTTCGATGGACAGCTTTGATAAAAAAAAGATTGCCCTAACTTTTACAAAAAAAAATCTCTATCTCTCTCAACTTAGAAGAGATTCAAGGCCAACCGATCCTAAAGTTGAAATGCCTGAGCTATGACATTCCGCAAAATTCCTAAAAAAACCCAACAAAACCCATTCAAGATAAAAAAATTATTATCACAATCCCTATCACCATTTTTCTCACCAATTTTTCTCACGAGCCTCTGCACTGAACGACCCGAAACCTGCACTCGTCACTCTCATCTCATCCTCTCCCAGAGTCGAATTAATCTAAAATAATTAATCAGCAGTGATTATTCCGTTCCTTGAGCTCCCTCTTTCCCTTCTCCCCGCTCTTCAGATTCATCACAAACTCGGGATCATTCCAGTACTGTACATCTCCACTGGCATAAGCAATGAAGATAGCATTGGTAAAGAGAAAGACACCCAAGACAATCCAAAAGACAAGCCTCCACTGATCATTGGTGCTCTGAGGTGCCAATTCTCCAACAATAATCGGAGTTACGATACCAGTTAGTGCACCAATTCCATTAACAACAGCCATAAGACTGCCAGAGTAATTAGGGCACAAATCAAGAGCATTGACCTTCATACCAGGATAAAAAGTCCCCATAAGAGTCATTCCAATAGTGAACATGGCAACAACAGTGAAGCTGTTGCATCCAACGTAACTGGCCCCAACGATGAAGATTCCAGGTCCCACCGATGCAATAGTTGTCCCCAACTTTCTCACATTCGTTCTGGACAAATGTCCAGCTGTTATCAACCAATCAGCGAGCCACGAGCTAAATATACTGCAGAACCACATGCAGAGATAGGGCAAGGACGACAGATATCCATTGCTCTTAATGGAAAATCCAAGAACACTGCTCATGTACTTGGGTAAATCGGTAACCATCGTGAAGAATCCCCAGTCGTGTCCAATCTGCGCCATTATCAGTGCCCAAACTGGTGCTGATGTGAACATGTAACGCCAGGGTACAGGTGGTGGTTTCTGATGGGTGTGTTCACTCATTCGTTCATGAAGAAATTTCTTTTCAGCCTCGGAGATGAAGGGATGCTCATTTGGATTGTTATAGCATATGAGTGTCCAGATGATGAACCAGAGAACACCGATCGCTCCAAATACGTAAAACACTGCTGGCCAACCCATTTCTGAATAATGAAGAATCAAACCTGAGAGGATTGACGTGAAAACTGTTCCCAATTGTGCACCTGCGAACACCATGGAACCGATCTTGGAACGCTCCTCTGGTGGTGTCCACTGGGCAAGCATTGCATTCAGCGCTGGAAATGTCGTACCCTCACCAAGACCCATCAGAATTCTCAGGACAATCAGAGCTGTTGAACCACCCATTTCAACAGCTAGTGGTGTAAACAGCGTGAATAGAGCTGTTGAGAGGATACCGAGACCTAGAGAGTACTTTCCACCGAATTTCTCTGCCAGCATTCCACCGGGGAGATGTGTCAGGACGTAGCCCCAGTAGAAGGACGACAGGATTATCCCCTGGGTTGGCTCATCCCAGTCGTATATTTTACTCGTTGAATTCACTTTGGTTGAATTCTCTTTGACACGATCATCGGGACACGTGTTGTCGTAGTTGTGGGATGAATTTATGGGAACTGTCATTTCGGTTATCGTTATGGATAGACACACGCGCATTGTGTAAGCATTGAACAACGCCAGGAAGCCCATTATTGCGAATACCCATCGCTGCTGCACTCTTATGCCTAGAAAATAATCAGTTATTTGTTATCCATTGGGTTTTCACTAGTGGAAAACAATTCAGTAGCAGCAATTACTATTATCTTTGCATTCAATTTTTCGTATCAACAGTTCGTTCTCTTCAAGATTTTTTATTGCTTCCATGGAAAGAAGAAGTAACGAGTAAATTGTGTTCGTTAATAGTTTTCAAGGAATATTCATCAAGCTGAGAGAGATAACGAAATTTCCGTCATAACTTCTTTTGCAGAGAAAAATGAAAACTGCAAAAAAGTTATCTATAAAAATTTTTCAATCTCTCTTAGATTCTGAAATATTTAGTAAAGTTATAATTTATTAAGTTGAAAAAAAAAGTCATGTGAATGGCAGTAGTGATGGTAATTGGAATTATTTAAAATATTCGGATTTTAAATAAAATGAATGAATGCTAAAATAATACGAATTGATTTTCTCAGTTCCATTGCCACTCAACGAATAAATGTTTTGACATTTTGTTTACTTACAACAACCGCGCCAGATTGACAACATTTTAACGAGTGCTTTATCCTTGTTTTTTAAGAATACAAAATTATTTTAAAAAATGAGGTAATTGTTGTCAAGAGAATTTCAGTGGTTTCGGTGTTATTCACTGGTCTCTTGCACTGCGAGGTGAATTGATAATTATTTATAAAATTAACAGTGACTTCCGAGTGACCGTCACTAACGATGAAACGGCACTGAGGATTTGTCACAAATTATTATTCCTTTTATATGTGAGGAAAGCGATGTGTATCGGACGCTGGCCCCCCTTTTGATATCCTACTCTTGCCTCGAAACCCGGAGATAAGGAACTGAAACTCTTTTCAACTTCGATTACCTGTGGTACGTATCATTAATAAAAAGATAACTGGGGAAAATCCTGCCAACCGGTATCACCTTATCCCTACCCACCAGTCACGATGGAGACAATAACGGGGGAATTTGTTCGACATTTATTTTATCGCTATTGCATGCTTTATTACTAATTTATCGAGGCTGATCAATTATTTAGCGCGTCAAACGCTGACAGTTTCATTTAGCAACACATTTTGCCGAAATAATCCTATTTTATTTTGTCTAATCACAGCTTTTCAATTTTTTATAATATTTAAAGACAATGCTCAACAGGTTTTTTTCTTTTTGGTACGCTAAGAATTATTCAATAAAAGTATTCGCAAAAAGTGCATATCCTTGATATTATTTCAGGTTTATAATCTTTAGGTGTCGGTTACGAGAATTATACAATGCGAAATTATTATTGTTGCTAAGACCCTGAGGTAACTCGATGATTATGTTCACAAATTAATTTACGTTTTTCTCTCGTGAAAATTAATAGGTGCCAAGAATAATTTCTGTCAGACAGTTTTAAGAGAAGCTAAAAAAATTTGACGTTAATTATTCGAGTACTTCCTTGCTCCTTCGGGAGAAGAAGAAAATATTTTGTGAATGAGGAAAATTTAGATCGAGAAATCGATCGTTTGGAATTCTTACTCGATTTTTATACTAAAAAACGGATAGCAGTGGAAATATTCAATTTCCTCTTGAATTCATTAATGTCATTTCAATTTCAATTATGAATTTTTATATTTTCGCACATTTTTGGATTTTTTAAACTGAAAAATAAAATTGAAACTATTTTATTTCTCGAAAGATTGAATATTCAATAGTTTAGACATTGTTCTTTCCTCCGTTCAAACATTTGACTTTCTGAGTACTATTTATCTGACTTATCAGCTTTTTCTACGTCAATCTAAATGCCATAACTATAGTACGAGGAAAAAAAAGGATTTCCAGGATTTCATTAGTTAATTAAAAACCGGGGAATTCATCAAAAAAAAATTAATCCTCAGCCGTAACTCTGCATAAATTTTCTCGAGACCAACGGAGCCTTAACATAAAAAAAAACAATTAACATTTCGTGATCTAAATATAAAAATTTCTTTTAAAAATGTCCAAGTAAATTCGACGAATGCACGAAATTGATTCGCAAACCCCAATTGGCACACGATAATTTACCAACATCTATCAACATTACGTGTCTCAAAAACGACGAGTGAAATTCCTCTGTTTATAACAATAAAATAACTCTGATACCTATTCCAAATATTATGACTACTATCGAAACATTTGGGGAATTTCATTACCACGTATCAAGACTCGTGATTACAAAAGATAAATTTCAGGCTGATTAATCAGCGACTTGATTAATTACATTTTTATCATATCTCGATAGCAAATGGTTTCTCTATTAATTGCGATATCAATATTCCATTGACGTCCGAATCAAAGCCAAAGTGATTGCAATACGTCAAATTAGATCGTTCAATTGGGTCAGTTGACAGTGAAAGTTTAAATTACCTCGTTTGCTTGGGACTGATGACAAAATCATTTTCGTTGAATAAGTCCTCTTTGGCAATAGGGGAATAGCTTCGGGTGTTACAGTCTTACATCTCATGATTATTGCAGCGTGAACTGTCATTCATCCATTGCAAATATCACTATCGATAACCCACTCATTCAATTTCACCTAATCAACTGGTAAAAATTCTTTGTGCAATTAATCGTCACTGTCTCGATGTTGAAGTGTATTTGAACTGAGTCCTTACGGCTGTTGTTATCCCCAGGCATATCGTTATCTGGTTAAAAGCCACTCGGCCAAGACAGCGCATTGATAACACATTGATGAAAATTTATTTTAATTTTTTCCAATATTTCCAATCATTTTAAAAGCATTCTACTGATTTCGTGCAATTCGAGTATCAGTTTTGTTCGCATTGTGGGGAGATATCTATCGTCATGCGACGAGAATAAATAAATCGTGTGAACAAAGAACATCTCGTGGATTAATGGATTAATCTGAATCGAATAAATAAAGTGAATGAGGAACCTCGTCTGAAAAACTCCTGTGTGGTTATCTGAATCAAATGGAAAAAAACAGACACGAAAAATTGTTCATTGTGTTTCTTCTCCACTTTTATTCATCTTGAATTTCGGAGGGATACGATATTTCAATGATCTTTTAAGAATATTCTTTAAGGACCGGTTGGTGTATCTAGAAAAGATAATTTACTCCAAAATTGGGATTCCTAATTACTCTGGCAATTAATCGTTTTTTTTTCAATAATTGTTAGCTAGTGTTCTAGCGGTTGTCAACGACTAGAACGCTAGCTGATAATTATCGGAAAAAACAATTAATTGGCGGAGTAATTAGGAATCCCAATTTTGGAGTAAATTATATTTCCGAAATACTCCATCCGTCCTTAAATGGTCGCTGGTTTCGCCCTGTTCTGGAAAAAATACACAAAATTTAAAGTCATCTCTCCGAAATTTCGTTTTATTCTTGAGTGTGAATCCTAGAACAAAGTTAAGCTAGATTTTAATAGTAGAATAGAATAAATAAAATTCTTCCTTCAAATTCACTCCACCCCACAAGGAAAGACAACAAATCTGTTGTGTTGCACAAAATTGTGATGGGTAATCTTCCCTTGCCAATGTTGATTTGCAGCCCCACCCCACACGTGTCACTGATTTAACAAATCGATAAGTCCTGATTAGATACCTTATCTCTAATGTCAAACATCCCTACCTCCTTGACTCCGTGCTCCTGATCCGTGTAATAATATCATATTGAGAATAATCTAGAAAAATTTCCACCTGTGTTAACGATGCCATGTCGTCTCGCTCCTGACTTCTCCGGTTGAACAAAATCCGAAGAATGAACAAACGGAAAATCCGGAATATCTGCGTTTGCATACTAGTACAATAAATATTAACCTGAACTCGTATTCATCATGAAATCATATAATACACGTCCTCGAGTTATGATTGAATGATTATTTATTCGATGTCTATCAAGTAGATGGAAGTTTTTTATTCGGCTGTCAACATGTCGAACTTTTTTTCTTCTGATCAATGTGAAAGATTCAATAAAATACGATATTTCGAGGATTTTTTTCCATTTTTGATTCATCAAGATCAGGAGATCTTTCATCACTGATATCTAGGAATACTTTTAAGATAAAAAAATATAAAGATTTCACAAATATCGAAATAACTTATAATTAATTGACTAATACAGAATTATTTTAGGATTTTTTTGTTTTTTCTTGACTTTTGCAAGAGTTGGGGAATTTCTGCCGTCAGTAACTTCATCTCGTCGTTCCAATTGTCTTTCAGAGATTTTACTCTTTGATTCTGTGGAAAAGAATGGAAAAAGTAATTAGATCATCAGATAGGCACATCAAATAGAGTATGATTTCTGTAAATGATAGTAATGAAAAATCAATCGCGACCAATTGAATACGCGGGTGATTTTTCTACGGATGTCCACAGGAGATAAACATCATGATTAAAATTCCAGCGTAATGAATTTCGCAATCAGCAATGTCTTATCTCTAAACTCAAAGTTGGTAATAAATCAGTCTAGCGCAGGAGCTGTTTTTTTTTTTTTACGCGTTAAGGAATTATTTCGAAGTATGATGGAATTGAATGAGACATTGGGGGACTTACACCCTGATTTCTGTAGTATTCCTTCAGCAATGCAAATGTCTCATTGATCGTCCATTCGTTTTCTGTAGTTTTATTTAATTTAACATAAGCACAATTGGCCTGATGCGATTTGTGCTCCTCCCAGGGATCATCAGTCGCCTCCCATCCATCCAATTGCTTTCCACAAAAAAAACATTCAGCTAAATCCGGCTCCTCTGGATCATCCACCGCAAAAAATCCAGCATCTGCCATTGCTTTTGGATTGCAACGAACGTCGTGATTGAAGGGCCAATTTTTGAATGTTTTTAGTCTTCCTGCGGACCCGAATTTTTGGTTGAGGGATCTGAAAATAGTGGGAATTGCCATAGATTCAGAGCTTTGAGAGGAGCATTTAGTCTAGCTGATTAGGTCATTATCGGGATAATGAAAATTGCCAAGGACACCGATACTAGAATCTCTACGAAAATCTAACAATCCATCGTATCATTTGTCACTGAGATAATGTGACATTCGTGGGACCAGTTGTCATGGGTGGAACAGTTTTTATCGGATTTCAATTGAAATTAATCATTCCAAAGTAAGACCATAAATTGGAGCTTTCAAGGTCAATTGACTAAAAAGAGAATCCCTTTATATCTCTTCTTAACCATATAATTGTCTCCTAGGATTCTTGAGGCTGACGTGGATCAATTGTTAAATCCCGTCTTCACGTCTTGAATTCTCAAAATGATTTCTGAAAATAATTTCTCAACCATAAACTTGGAGGAATCAATGGGATAAAACCAAACAACACAAGACATTTGAATACAATTAAATTGATAATCATGTATTCATCCTACAGAAATTTACAGGTTAATCCTGTCGTCTGGATCAGCCTCGCACACCACTTGATAAAAAATGAAAATACAATGGATAAATCAATCAGCACTCACGTAAGCATGTCCATGCTGTTATTTACGTCGTATATCTTCATCCGTAATAATATTTTCCACGATTGTTTGTTTATCTGACGTACTAAGTGCTGAGGCAGCGAGTTTGTGCACTCAACGACCGTTTTGGAAGCACCTAAACTTTCAAAAGCCCAGAGTTACCAACTTAATGATCCCTAAATTCAATTCCACCATTTTGGCAAGCCCTACGTTACCATGGAAACCACGCGGGAATTATTGTTTTCACCAAATGTCAATCATCATTGACTAAACTTATGATTAATTCTGTTAGAATAAATAAAACATTCCTCAGGCGTTTTTTCATTAATTTTTCATTCAATGGATGTGCAAGAGATGGATTTACTCGGAATCATTGGATTCGACGGTTTGTAGATCACTTTGATTTTAATTTTGTGTCAATTGTTATTTTTTTGCATTTTTGTGGAGACAGGGAGAACGAAAAATGCATTGCATATTCATCCGGATGGGGAATATCTTATTTATTCGATGGGGAGCAAAATTACTGTCAGAAATATTGACAGTGGTCAACAGGACTTTCTCGCTGGACACACGAATGTCGTGACGACCTTGACTGTTTCATCCTGTGGCTCGTTCATCGCTTCAGGACAACTTACGCATCTGGGGTTTAAAGTAGATTTCTTCGTCATGGTCCAAATTCTATTTTTCTTTATTCTACTAATTCATCGAAATCAAAAAAAATCAAAAACATCATTTTTGGAGAGAAATGCTTTTTTTTCCATATTTTAACGAATAGAAATATCGGAATCTTTTCCAGTTTGATTTATCTATTTATTTTCTTTTTCTGTTCAATCGCTGTAGAATTTAATTTTCACATCTTTTGATAATTTATTTATATTTTTGCCTCAGGCTCCGGTTATTATATGGGAATTCGATGGAAGGAAGAAGAAGGCGAGTTACGAAATTCATAAAGCTAAAGTTGAAGACATTTGTTTTACCTGTGAGAGCACTTATCTCGTTAGTTTAGGGGGCAAGGACGATGGAAATATCATCGTCTGGGATGTCGCCAATAATACAGCAGTATGCGGTAATTCCTTTAAGTACATGCAGTAAAATGCCGGAATATCTCTTTATATATTTATAATGCGTCAAAAAAAAAAAGGTGCGTCTGCGAGTACTGAAATATCTGGAAGCGCGATCACCCTTGCCGCCCTGAATCACCGAAACCAATGCTTCATATCCGGTGGAGAGGAAAATTTAAAAGTCTGGAGAATCAACCCAGAGACACGGAAAGTGTACGGAGTTCCCATTAAAGTGGGAAAACTGCGAAGATCTGTCAATTGCATCACAATCGACGAACAAGATGAGGAAGCCTTCTGCGGCACTTCTACTGGAGATATCATTAGAGCGCGGTAAAAAAAATACACGAAGAAAAATATTTATTAAAAAATATTCAACAGTAGCGGTTCAAATTTTCACAAGAAATTCAGAAAGAAGTTGTGGATGGTTATAAAAAAATTCCGTTACAGTTACGTAATATTTTCCTCGGTCATATGTTTATTGGGTATTTCTCTCCACGTGTCATATTTGACACTCCTCTCTGTAAATCATTTTAGTTTCCTCACTTTTGACATTTTTATTAAACGACATGAAGGAATTTTCCTCATCCAGTCATATTTTCCTCACCTCAGACTCAATTATGACAATGATTTATCGAGAATGGAACCGGTGCAGCCTCCAGTGATGATCGGATGCTACTCAAAAATATCGAAGAACCCGAAGAAAGTGAAAATGGGAAATGGAGATTTATATTCCGGTGGAATAACAAATTTGTTGGTTCTCCCTGGTAAAAAAATAATCGTTGCCACTGGTGATGGGACAGTGGAGCTCGCAGGTATTCTGGACCATCCGATGAGTTCATCGTGCAAAGCAGCTGTTAAACTCCCCACAACTCCACAATTACAACCAGTAATGTATATTTTATTACCTAGAAATATTCCGAAACTGAGGAGAAAATGTTATTTTTTTACAATATACGCGACTTGAGGTATTCCCCACCAACTGCTCCTCACAGTCACCTAGGTAATTATTAAAAATTCAATTACTCATTACAGATGATGAAAGCTCATGTCGGAGGCTCAGTGACATCGATCGTGAGACACGGTAAAAACTCATTTGTAGTGGGCACATCCTTCTGCGAAATCTATCAAATTTGTTTAACCGATTTCGCACCCAGAATCACCCTGACGTGTCACATCGACGCAGTCTATGACATCGCATTCCCTCAGTAATTAAATTCTACTTAATAGCACCTGCGCCAAAAAAATAATCTCTAATCATTATGATTCGCAGCAATTACTCCGAGATATTTGCAACAGGAAGTAAAAATGACATTCGATTATGGCATTTGGATACGCGCAGGGAATTACTGAGAATTACAGTACCCAATTTTGTATGCACGTGTCTCTGTTTCTCTCATGATGGAAAATTGATTATGTCTGGTAAATTGTCACGCACGATTTTTTTTTCTCGTTGAGACTCAACTACTGAGTCAATTGCTGTTGTTATCTTAAATAGTTTCGACTTAAAAAATCGTTGCGTTGTTTCAAGGATTCTTCTTCTTTCTATATTTTTTACCATTAGCATGGAACGATGGAATTGTCCGAGCGTTTAAACCACAGAGTGGCAAATTATTTTTCGCTATTGAAAATGCTCATGCAAAGGCTGTGTCTGCACTCTGTCTGACTGAAGATGGAAAGACACTGGTGACAGGGGGCTGTGACGGACAGGTCAGGTTCTGGACAATAATGAAGAGTGTACAACAGCTCAAAGCTCTGCTGAAAGAACACCGAGGACCCATTACAGCTCTTCATGCTTCCCAGAGTAATGAGGAAGTCGTTAGTTCCAGTTCTGATGGCACTTGCATCATTTGGGATGTCGTGTAATGATAACAATTATTCTTAAACTTTTTCCGGTTTCAATTTACAACAGACAACACAAATCGCTAATGGTGTTTAAATTCTTTAACTGGCGACGCAATCATTTTTTTGCGTTACAAAATGCTACGGTGCCTCATCTTATAAAAATCCAATTAAATTATTAGGCATTTCTTATAATGTCATTTATAATATTACATTACAAATCCATAACGACCAAAAATTATGAATAGCAAAATTTAATTGGTAAAATTAATGAAAAAATGATTCTGTAGTGACTGCTGTAGAAAACAGATTATGATGGGGAACACAATGCACATGTCAGCGAGATTCCACCCAAATGGTCTCCAAATATTGACCTGCGGTAGCGACCGTAAGGTGAGTTACTGGGAGATCCTGGATGGCTCACTGATTCGTGAAGCAGAGGGTTCAAAAGTGGGAGCCCTAAACTGTCTGGACATAAGCCCTGACGGTCGTTACTTCGTCACCGGTGGAAATGACTGTTTGTTGAAATTCTGGGATTATCATACAGCAGAGGTGACTTACGTGGGAACAGGTCACGCTGCCATCATCACAGCCTGCAAATTCGATCCAAAAGGCACTCATATTATCAGTGCAAGTGCAGATGGTGCAGTGATCATCTGGAGAAGTCCAATAGCTCTTTCCCTGGACTCTGCAAAAAGTTCGAAGCACTCGAAAGCCTCGAGGAGCTCCAGGAACTCCAAAGAGGTCAAGGAAGAGAACATTGACAAGATCAGTCAACGATCTGGAAGTGAGAGTGTCAGGACTGTTCACGAGAGTAAATATCTTAAATTAAAATCACTTTAATTTCTGTAAATAAAATTAAATATCCTTCTTGAAATTATAAACATGGAATAAAAAATATTCGTAGGTAAACATTCAGAGGTCTGCGAATATGATCCTATAAGACCGGCCCAGGACAGTTGCAGATGTCGCGGTGAGAAAACTCCAGTCAATCAGGAGAACTCTCCGGTTATGAGAAATGAGTCTCTGAGAGAGGCCAATGCCTCTAGACGTTTGGAGAAGAATGAGTTGTGCCTAGCTGTCACTGGCGCCCAGTAATGAAGACTGAAGTGATGGAAACTATTTTTTTTAATGAAAAAGCTGAATCATATCTCAACCCCACGCTTGGCTTTTGCAGTAGTGAATTATCAGTTTTCCATCTGTTCCGTAGCACTCGTAGAGATTTTTTACAGTTTGGTCGGGGGCTGGAGCGAACGTCTGGTTTATATAGAGAAACTGAAATC
>NW_011887745.1:730563-756645 GCF_000806365.1 Fopius arisanus | reverse complement strand
GCAATTGGGTAAGGAAATTTCAAAATCTGCGAAGGGAGCTGCTGAGACGTTATCAGAAAAAAGTCAGGCTTTTGAGATGACCAATGCCTTTCAGACTATATCACAGACCGCAGAAGTCGTTAGGAAAGAACTAGACAATCATGGGATTCAAGGACGAGTCTATGTACTATTGACTAAATTGAGAAAACGAAAGAAGATATTTGAGAGTGAAGAGAAAATGGTTGAGGCTAATACCGAGGCGACCGGTGTTCTGGACAAGGGGAATAGTTCAACATCAAAATTTGATGGAAATAGTGGCCAGAAGTGAGTTTATGAATGATTTCTTTCGTATTGCTTTTACTTAACACTTTTAATAATTTATTCCACAAACTAGGGTGTGGAATTATCGCGAATGGTGGGGACGAAACGCACATGAGGGGAAGGCGTTATACAGCGCTACGTACGACGTCTGAAGGTACTTGTCCCCTGTTTTGGTGTCGGCGACATCAAAGCTTGGCAATACCTCCTTCCACCATACCTTTGCAATTGCATGTGGCGTCCTCCCTCTCTTGGGGTGTAGTACTACGATGCCGCTGGAGTCACTCAATCCCCCAGATCTGAACCTCTACTCTAGTCAATCTTCTTTGGAGAAAATTACCAAAAACCGGAGCAGTGTTGATCAAGATTTTTTACTGTCATCCGATCTCAAATTGCATTTACTCTCATTTTTCAGTTTCTAAAAGGTAAATAACAGAGTTGATATTGAAGACGATGTCTGGCTTTTTTAGTAGTACAGAATTTTTCAGGATAGTTAATCATTATTCCACTTTTTCCATGCACAAGTGCGGCGTCAATTTTTGTTGTCTAACCTCACTTTTCCCAGGCATATTTATCCTATCATTCATTTGGAAATTAAATACAGGCAATAAAACGATTCAATTATAATATTTATAATTCCACGTTTACGTTTTGGGGTGGGGTTTCCTTGCAATTTGAGTCTTTGCTGTTTATTTTGATGAAGATCATAAAAGTGCAGTGTAATGATCTCCGAATATAGCTCTGAACTTCATCTCAACAATAAATCTCCGAGTATTCTCCTCGGATTATAGACATAATTGTCATCTGTGAATTTTCCTTAATTTGAACGTGAACTCAATAAACCTTTATTATTGTAGTCGTAGCCATTGTTCATTATTATTTATTGTTTTAAAAGCTCTTATCTGCATCTCAATTTTTTAAGGATTGAAGAACTCAATATTCTTTTTTTATTCTGTAAGTTTTTTTATAGATAAAAATCAGGTCCTCGCAATGGCAGAAGCTCCAGCAACAGACTCGGGGAGGATCGTGAAGATGGAGGTAGATTACAGTAGTAATTGTGACACAAAAATTCCAGAGTGCAAGAAATTAGCGCAGCAGGGAAAAATTCATGATGCATTGGATCACCTTTTGGCACTTGAAAAGCTCACAAGAACGGTAAGCTTTTCTCAAGAGCTCTAAAAATACAAGAATTGAGAAAAAAAATCACAACTACAATTATTCTCTCCAGGGAGCGGACATGATTTCCACTTCACGGGTGCTGATAGCAATCGTGGAGATTTGCTTCGAGGCAAAAAACTGGGGAGCACTGAACGAACACATTGTTCTCCTCTCGAAAAGACGTTCTCAGCTAAAACAAGCTGTTACGAAGATGGTGCAGGAGTGTTGTACCTACATCGACAAAACACCTAACAGGGAAACAATGATTAAGCTCATTGAGACCCTGAGAACTGTCACAGAAGGAAAGGTAATAGTCTTAATTCACCGAAAAAAGAATTAAGCGGTTTAATACAGCTTAATTAAATTATTTGGAAGAGAAAATAAAATTGTCCATCCACGATTCAATAATTTTAGATCTACGTGGAAGTGGAGCGAGCCCGTTTGACCCATCGTCTCGCAAAATTAAAGGAAGAGGATGGTGACATCACTGGTGCCAATTCCATCATGCTCGAATTGCAAGTGGAGACGTACGGTAGCATGGCCAAGAGGGAGAAGGTCTCTCTCATCCTCGAACAAATGCGTCTTTGCATAGCAAAATTGGATTTCGTTCGTACGCAGATCATTGCTAAGAAAATTAATGTCAAATTCTTCGATGATGAGAACGATGAGGAGACACAAGTACTGAAATTAAAATACTACGAGTAAGTCCATAAAAATGGCTATTCATTACAATATATAACACTTATTCGTATTAAAAATCATGAATTTGTTATTTTTTTTTGTGTAAATAGCTTGATGATGGAGCTTGCTAAACACGAAGGCTGGCACTTGGCACTCTGTCGTCACAATCGTGCAGTTCTGGAAACTCCTGCTGTCAAAGAAGATGTCAAGAAACGTCACACTGCACTCTCACGTGCTGTTCTTTATCTGGTTCTCGCTCCCCATGAGCCAGAGCAAGCTGACATGACACACAGACTCTTGGCTGATAAACTTCTCGATGAAATCCCAACATACAAGTAAATTCCATTTTACTCAATTATCCAGAAACTTTAGAAAAGTTCAGATAAGAATTCCGTATTCTATTCTATTGTATTCTCTTATAGAGAATTGCTTCGACTGTTCGTGAATCCTGAACTTATCAAGTGGTCAGGTCTTTGCGAAATTTATGAGAAGGATTTAAGAGCTACTGAGGTCTTCACTGCATCATCGGAAGATGGACGTAAAAGATGGGAAGACCTGAAAAATCGAGTTGTTGAGCACGTGTGTATTATTTTTTTTAATCTTCTCCTGAGTATTATGATGGAATCGTTGATTATTTATTGTTGTCAATTAATTTGTAGAATATCAGGATAATGGCAAAGTATTACACGAAAATAACGCTCCAACGAATGTCGGAGTTGTTAGACCTTGCGGTGGAGGAGACCGAGGCCTGTCTATGTAAACTCATTGAAACTGGTGTTATCAGTGCACGTACGGACAGACCAGCTGGCGTTGTACGTTTCACAGGCACTCAAGAGCCCGCAGCCCTCTTAGACGCCTGGTCAGCCTCGTTATCACAATTAATGGGCCTCGTCAACAACACAACGCACCTCATTCACCAAGAAGAGATGCTGGCTGTTGCTCATTCGTAAAAATAATCTTTTAACAAATTTTTCACATTTATTTTTCTCTCTCTCCATTATTTCTGTGAGCGTAACCCTTTGTATTCTGTTTCCAATAATTTTTTTTTTTTTTCGTCGAATGTAAGCGGAATAAATGATGCTCTTTCTTCTCTGCTGCAAACAAAAAATGCCAGAAGATTTTTACATCAATACTAGATATTTAATGATTATTGAGAATAAATGAGGATTAACGTCGATTACAGAAATACAAAGTCTAAATTTTATTCCTTTGGATTAATTATATTTCATTGGATGTATATATACATACAAAAAGAGAAAAAACATCACAATTTATTATTGTTAAATTATTTTATGCATTACAAGAGGTATGACGTGTCTAGTAATCATTAACTTGAAATATGATTTGATTGAATGTTGACGTTTCGATGGGTGTTATGATAATTTATGGGAAATTGTTATGGTACTTATTTCGAATGTCAAAAAATTTTATCAAATTTGCCAAAAAAGCTTTCATTCCGCTTAGAAATAATACTGGCCAATTGTTCCGTATTCCTTTATTATAATCATCATGATATTTATCCTTTTAAAAACAATTCTTATCAATTCCATTTTTAGACCTCATGATTTCAAGTACATATCACTTGAGGCATCGTTAGAATTATTTTAAGGCATGAATGCAGTCTTAATTCTTGAGACCGTATCGGTAGAAAAATATGTTTTCTTCAATTCACAAATGAGTCGATTATTTCTAGACTCCGATTAATTTTTTTTACACAAGAATGCTTAACTTTACGTGGTTTAGGTTTTAGATCCTCTCTGGACCCTTTCAAGAGTTAATCGAGGTAATTAATAAACTTCAATTGATCTAAATTGACAGTTTTTAATGAAAAGTTCGTTTAAAAAAAGAAAATCACGTAAATTATCAAATTTTTCACTGAAAAATTGAAAATAATTTTTACACTTCCCGTAAAAAATGATAATTTTCTAGTTGATGAAAAAAATTTCGTTTGAAAAATCAATTACTCATATTAATTAAAGCGCAGTGAGAAGGCAAAGAATAACAATGAAGAAAGCATAATTTGATAAACATCCCTACAATAAGATTGCAACGTAAATGAATATAATAGTATTTGCATAAAAAAAACCTACAATAATGAATCTAAAGCTAGGAATTACAGCTGCATCACCAGTCACTCGTTCGAAGCATTAAGTACTACTTAAGTCGAAAAAAAAAGAAGGGAGGGAAAAGAAATTAATTCGGTCATCGTTGACACGAACTTGCCAAAGAAACATTAAAATGCACAAAATGGCCCTACACTGATCCCTAAAAAGACCATTAATATGAAAAGATAAAATTGTTCGTAGTGAGTTGACAATCAGTCGCAATTATTAACTACATTATCCTGATTAGAGTCGTTAATAATAAATAGAAAAAAACCAGAAGTACTTGGAAGCATCTCAGGGTTTGGCTCGTGTAGTTCCAACTGTTGCGAAACCATCATCCTGATGTGACTCGCTCGAGGGCTTTGCACCTTTTGAAAAATCCAACAAAGAAGACGATGTGAATAAACTCAAGTATAAGTGCAAAATACAGATATGACGTCTGTTTACCATGAATATCAGTCTGATGGAGTAGAGCAACGGCCTCGGCGTATGTCGGTGGTGGCAATTCACTGGGTCCTTGACCTTGAGCTATGGAATCGTAAGGTGGTGGACCAGGGGTACCTGCACCGGAACTATTCACACCTTGAGCTCCTGCTAACTCCTGTAAGTGCTGAATTGCAGTTGCCAAAGTTTTTTAGGTCATTGAAAGTCTTATTTTTAGCTATATACTAGAGTGATTAATATTTAACCGATAAAGTTGTGGAGAATGAGAGTTAGTTTTTCTCAAGGCCTGGGAGAATATTTTCTGAGGCCTCAAGAATATCAAAGTATTTCTTAATAATTCTAGAAATCAGGAGAGCTCTTCTGCGAAATATGATTTTCAATTCTCAATACTTAAAGAGATTACTACTAATTTCCGTGACATTCGATATCGTCATCAGTTGATTGGGGAATTCCAGTGAATATTTCCCTCCATCAAGAATTTTGTTCAAGAAATTTTCAACGCAATGACACATAACTTCCTTTAGAGATAAATATTATAAATACGATTATTTCAGAGAATTTCTCTCTGATTATTACTTCAAAGTAAAATGGCAATGGGCATTTTAATTGTCAATTCAGTTTGTCATTTATTCTGACGATTTTCAAAAGATTTTGATTGAAAACAGAATTATATTCGAGGATAGGTTTTCTATTGAATTATTTAAAAAAAATCTGCACAATAGAATGCGCGTAGAGAATTAAAAAAATTAAAACAGTTTATGGTCAGTAGTGTCATCTGTGAAATTGACTCTCTATTAACTTGCTCTACACTGAGAAAAATGTGCAAATGTTTGCAAAGTTCATCTCTGCATATATGGAAATTTGCAAATTAACATAAATTGAGTTCATAATTGGCGCAGATCAGGAGGAATATATCTCGACGTCTTTATAACAGATCTGAAAAAAAATGTTGGAAGACCTTGACGACTTCAATTAATGAATTCGTATGAAAATTCTCCTTTCATCAAGAGTTTCGCCAGAGCAATTCTCTCAATTCAAGAACAAATCAAAACTGAAAAACAATGTAGTCACCTATTTTACGGAATATCTCCGGATCTGCTGCGTGAAAAAAAAAATTTCAAGAGATATTCCTTGAATTTTTAAATATCTTTATGATGACCTTTAGGGAAAAATGTCACGAGGCCTTTTTCGTACCTTCAAACACTCCAACCTTCTGCACTCAATTTCTCGTTTTAAAAATCATTAACGAATTAACAACAATCTTCCTATTAATTGATACACTAATTCAGTAGAGGAGAGGTGAAACAGTTCAAGTGGACGGGATTTTCAATCATCAAACTTGGCACTTGAATTGCATTCAAATTACGTCACGAGGAATACAATTGTTCCCACAATTATCTTCTCACAGATAAATAATTACTATTGTTCCGCATGAAATTGGTAAAATCTAGAATTCCCGTGATATCCTGAAGGTCTTTACAGCAATTTCCCATCACCCATAGATTCAGAAAAATATTCCCGCAAGAACTTCTGTATTAACTAAATTATTCTAAAAAATCTCTCCTAAAGTAGCCATTGTGAATTTTTCGATGTCTAAAAAAAATCCTAAAAATTCTAAAACTAAAACGATTTCGACAAGACTCCCGTAAAAAAAACGAAATTTCTTGCAGATTCTCGACATAAAAAAAATCAGAAAATCTCTCAGACGATATCAAATGACGGAAGTATATTATATTCCGAAAAAAAGAAATTTTAAAAAATCCATATTCCGAAAAAAAAAATTTTCAAAACCAACCAGTACTTTTCAGAGCAGAACAAAGAATCGCTACTGGAAGGTCACAATCTCACACATGTTTCCAGAACGAACAACGATCGGCATTCACTCAACACAATAGAAACATAAATATTCTATGAATTACCCTGAACAGCTGACGCTGATGCACAAGCATCTGAATAACCGACTTCCTCCTGAGATATAGAATGCATTTGGCCCCGACCATGAGGCCTGAGCATATGAAAATCGGTCCAACAAGCCACATGTGCCCAAGATTGCTGAACACCTGTCCATTAGCAGCATCACCAAGTGCAAGTATCGTAATAGCAGTACCAATTATAAACAATACAACACTCAAAGCTAGGTAGCTGTAACTTGTGCAGTCACATCTGCCAAATGTCGTTGGTTCCTCATAACGTTCCTCAATCTGTCGCAGTCTATTCGACAGAAATGGACTCTCGAAAACAGTGGCCATATTCCCGGCCCTCGAGCCATACGAAACACATAACCCGGTGATTAAACCTATTCCACAAATAATTACGTGCTCACTCGGACATTCGCTAAAAACACGCTTATCAGTTGTATTGTTTTATCTTCCTCGAGTGTTCAACTTCTATTTTCCTCGTTCTCCTTCTCGTTCTCGTCTGACTCAATTTTCTCTCTCGCTCTCTCTCTCTATCTATCTCTCTTTCTCTCTCTCTCTCTCTCTTCCTTTCTTTTGACTGTACACTGTCGTCAGCTGTTCATCGAGAGTATTTTCCCGATACCATCCACGTCTTCTCCAACACGTTTTGATTTCTCGACTCCAATATTCGCATATCTTCACTCCAACTCCAGTATTTCGCCGTTTTGAAGCACTCGATTGGGGTTAATCCGGAGAAATTAGATGGATTATTCGTGGGATTTGATGGGTACACACAATAACCCATTAAATTGTCGTCGAATACCCCCCCGCCCCCCCCGGTTTTACAACTGTCTACGCGCTCAGTAACACAGACAGCATCCGAGAACAACTTTTGCTCGCTTTTGCTGATGTTTTTTCTCTCATTTCGCTTCTCCTTTTATCCCCACCTTTTCCCGCTGCAGCGACTCCCAAAGACTAACTGCCATTGGACATTCATACCTCCGTTCACACTAGTCTTTCACATTCAAAAAAATATCGATACTCGGTATCGATTTTGATCACTTGTCGATACCACCAGTTATCGCCCTTATGAACATCGATACGCGAAATATTTTGATATTTTTAATATTTAATAATTAATTTTTTTGATCGACATCAGTTCGAAATATTGATACACGGAAAAATGATTTTGTCGGAATTTCGACGAGAAAATCGATGAAAAAATTTAAATGCAGATTATCGAAAATCGGAAGAACATATATCGATATGGGTTAGTATCGATACTGTTGTTTACATGAGAATTTGTGTGGGACGGCGGGCAACCTTGAAGAGGTGATAATACGGTTCTCTGGGTCGGGGTATCACTCCGATTGGTAATTGCCGTGGAGAATAACGGGTAAATGAATTTAGATTTATGGAGATCACGGGAGGAATTGTCAGAGGGTACATAGGTCAATTTTATACACACCTACTCTCATTTCAAAGACGTAATGAGAAGATAATTTCAACCCCGAAGCCATTAAAGCATAATAAATCGTCTTTTTCGAGTTTCAGAGGAATATCTCTGAACTCAGCGGAGTTTGCGAAATTTTCATATAACATTTTTTGTAGAGTCAGTTAAGGACTATAAAAAAGGTTCCTATTCAAATTTTCATATCTCCATTAGATTCTGAGATATTCATGAAAAACTAATCATTAATCTATTGAAGTGGATCGTCTTAACCTTTGAAGATGATTTGCACGAAATAATTACAATCTTTTATTCCGAGAACAATACGCAATATTTTTTAATGCGAGTAAAATATTCGTTTGCAATTTTTCAGGGTATCAGAAAGATATAAAAGAAAATTTTGAGAACTCATCATAACAGACTCGTCCCCTTTGCAACAGGAATGAAGAGATAATGAATGGAAATTTTTTCATGGTGATGATTACAGAATAAAGCAGAAGTGAGAGAAAATTTCCCGTTTTTTATTATTATTCATTCGAAGTCAGCCAGATGGAATGCCACACCATTCTCATCTATTAAAATTTTTTTGTTGAGTTGTTTAAATTCCGATTCACTGACGATATGAAAAATTAAACTTCTTCAATATGTCTCCGAAAAAATAATAATAATTAAGAAGCTTTATATTTTAATTGTCAATTACACTGGCAATAATTCTTCCCAAAGACACTGGGATAAATTCTCATATATTAATATATTTCTTTTAAAAAACGAAAAGGATGAGTAATAATCATAGAACATAAATGATTGGAATAATTTCCATGTTTTCTTTATTTTAAAATTTCATAAATGTTTATGTTTATTTTATTTATGAACAGTCCATCACGTGCTGCCCTCTTCTTCAACTTCTGTCAGAATTTTTTCCTACGCAGTAAAGTTGGTGTAACTGGAATGTACCTAACTGATGACAAGTACAGAGATGCCCCAGGAATGGCGTATTCGATGATAGTTATTGCTCCGAGATGATTGAAGCTACAACTTAAAATTCATCAATTTCATTCCACGGAACTTTACTTAATTAATTTCTCGTCATTTTGATAAATGTGAGGTGCCAAGTTGTGAAAATGTGGAGGCATTATTTGAACATTTGGACAGCACTTTTGTGTGTGCTGCAAGGTAACACATATAGGGAATGACGTTTTAAAAATTATCCAGTTGTCGGGAAGTCCATTATTTCGTATTTATTTTTCAGTCCATGGTTTTACGGGTTACGTCACGTTGAGGGATGATGGACCCACCGTCCAGGGTGGATCCATTATTTTTAGAGCTGATTTATATAACTATGATGGATCTAGACCTTCTGGAGAATTTCGATACACGTGGACGGATAATGGTGTACCCGGACACAGTTACGAGGTATCAAGTCTGCTATCACCTTCCTCTGGGCGATAAGGGAATTCATAAATTTTCATGAATTCATGATCTATCAAATTAATGGAGAAACCTAGCTCGCTAGAAAATTCCTTCAAATCAAACATAAACATTAAGGCCCGGATGGACTGCCTGGAAAAGATAATTTACTCCAAAATTGGTACTTCTAATTACCCCGTCAATTAATCGTTTTTTCCGATAATTGTTAGCTAGCGGCCTAGTTGTTGACAACCGCTAGAACGCTAGCTAACAATTATTGAAAAAAACGATTAATTGCCAAAGTAATTTCGGAGTAAATTATCTTTTCTAGATAATCCACCCGAGCCTTAAGACAAATTGATTAATCAAATTTTATCTAAAATATCTCAACAGAGTAATTTCAGAGGAAAATGGAATTCTATAGACTTCTCGATTCAATATTTTATAGTAATATCGACCGGGAATCAGCCAAAAACTCCGAGAAAATTTGATATGAATTCAATATAATTTTCCGATGAAATCCGTAGGTTGCTTTATCAAATTTTTTTATGTCCATTTTTCAGTCCCCCCAAACAGAAAATACAACCAGTATTTGGAAGGTTGATTATCCACCTGCGTTTTATCCAGTTGGGGAATATTCTGTGGAGGTAATTGTTAGTCAATGGCATCTCATCTTCTGGAGGATCGAAGATAGTCAACACAAGAGATTTGAGATAACTGGTGAGCATTAAAACGCAAATGACTGTTCTACAAAGAGATATCCGGCGTGAAGACTTCAAAAAATCGACTTCATATTCACTCTCCTATTGTTTTACCTCAATCCATTGTTCTGTTACAATTCTTCGTAAATTTATCTGGAAAAAGGACTAAAACGAGTTTTGTTTATAATTCCAGAGTTTTTGAATGGGAACATCTCAATATCGCAATCAAATCACACATTGACGGATTCGTACGTCTCTTCCGCCGCTGAATCCAAAATAAAAATTGACATGCGAAAAAACGACGAGGATTACATAATAAAAAATGCAACATCAATTTCGACGTATTGGTTCGTTGATTGTAAGTACTACGGACAGACGAATAACTTCACATTTGGATTTAATTTCACTCGTCCTGATGAAACAAAATCCATCGAGGCCCTTGTAATCGCCTCCCACGAACCTCCTACGACTGTCCCACCCACCACAACCTCTACCACCCCAATTCCACCATCAAATATCACAACTGCTAAACCAACAACTACCACCACATCAAAGCCAACGAGCACGCTCAAGCCTTCTTGGCAGAATAATTCGTCAATCGATCTGGGGAAGAACATTTCCCTACCCTACGTCTGCTTCAACTCTTCTTCAGTTCTAGCTGATCCTAAGAAAACATACGGATATTTTCATAGGGATATTTACGTTAGAGGTAAGTTAAACAAATTTTGCAAGTTACCTGGAAGATCGATGGATATAAGATTTACTGATCGATGACGAAATAAAAAAAACAATTGTTTCCTTCACTTGCAGCGCCAATAAGAAATATAACAGTGGAAGGGACGAACTGGATAAAGCCCTGGGAAATGCTGAACCTGAGTGTGAGTTGTCAGGGCTCTGGACCCTTTTTCAAATGCCTGGAAGTTCATCCGGGGACTTATAACGTAACAGGCAATGAGACTTGCGACGATGGGGAGCAAATCACCACGTGCAACTTCTCCATCGTCCATTTCTTCCTGAAGGCTAATGTTTACACTATATTAGTGATACTTAAGAATAATGTCAGCACGACGGTTTATCCGTTAACAATCAACATTTACGAAGGTAAATACAAAGAAGAGAAAGAAAAGAAATTATTGAGTAAGAAACTGGAAAATAACTCCAGTGGATGGAAAAAATTGGGGGAATGAAATTGAGAGTTAAGAATTTAGACTGAAATTTAGACTCTGTCAATCATCTCGATTGATTGAGAAGTAAATTGATAATTAATTAGCAAGTGAATTTTTGGGAAGCGGTAATGAAGGGAATAATCTATATATTTTATTAAATAAATAATTTCAGTCACTGCAAAACCCCAGCTCTCAGTAATTGTCGTGCCAGTTTCCTGCTCCCTGGCAGCGGTAGTGCTGATTGTCTTCGGCATTGCCTACTACATCCAGAGTCGTGCAAAATTCACAGTCGAAGTTGCAGACTTCGATTTTGGCCAGAATAATCCAGACATGGAGTACAAGACCTTCAGGGAACGGCTTCGGGATTCTTTCAATAGCACTGTAAGCGATGTCCGAAGGATTTGCAATCGGCCACGTTATTACGGAAGCATGAATCGATACAATATCAACTCCACAGTAATTAATAACTGAAAACAGTTGAAAATTTTGCCGAAATCTGTGTAGATGCGCCTTATTCACTTCCTCATGTGTGTCGTCCTGCGATTGCCCCTCTTTATTTTATGTTTTGAAACGTAATGTGTGATGCTCTTTATACTTATTCTGGATTATTCGTTATCTCCATTATTAATTAATTCCTTAACTAGGGCACGGAGCAAATTCTGGAGATTTCAAATTAACATACAACTTTAAATCTGAAGTTCTAAAAAAAATTTTATGAGTGTTTGCGACATTTCATTCATAAGCTGCTGCACAATGCCTCAAATAAGTGGCAGAACAAAATAATTGAAGTTTCTGAGATTCGAGTTGTTTTGAAATTTCAATTAATTGAGTGGAGTCAGTAAAAATTGCAGGCCCCGCAGAAAGTCCCTCTATAAATCCGACTGCCTCTCGTGGACTCGAAGATATTTATAAAATATAGAAAATCGAGTTCAGCTGATTTATCTCGTTCTGCCACTTCATTGATAAATTATAGCTAAACTTGAGAGATGATTATATATTTTTTCAGGGATACAAGCCTCTCACAGATCCGACCGCCTCTCAAACCTGAAATCGATGAACGAAATGAACGCACGAAAGAGGACGAAACTCCGCAGGAAGGCGTACAGAAACTATTTATAGACTACACTAGGATAAATCTCTTGTAGAGCAAGTCTTCATTCCAGGAGTTATGAAATTATAATTATTGTATATAATACGATAATCAGGCTGTGAAACTAAGGAAACGGATACAAGAGGAAGGTTTAATATCACATTTAGTTTAGCATTCTCATCGAAACAATTGTCACAAGATTGACTCGAAATTTATAGTCAAATATTCAGAGTATCTTTTCTCAGTATTTTATGAATGTTATATTTTATACACATTATATTTTTTAATTAATTTTCTCCAGATAAATCCGTGGAATAAATTGAAAGTATATTATTTGATTGTCGATTAAAATTCTATTTAATCGTATTATCCATCCCCATACCTGATGTAATTGCTTAATTGCATACCCATTAGGATAACGAATTATATTGCCTATTTGCAGAATTTTGTGTAAATAAAGTCAATGAATAATTGTAAATGAAAGTATTCAATGTACTTCAGTTTTAAAAATTTTCACCAGAGGATTAAATCATGAATTTCGAATGAATTTCGTTTTATTTGTGGTCTTTATAGAACAGAGTGCATGTCGCCTTTGATAAATACCTATATCACTAATTATTACGGTAATAAAATAATTTATTGCGGTATAACGACATGTACACCGAGAAGATAATTAATTTTTTTTTAAAATTTGCATTAAAAAAAATTCGATTCATTGCGATAAACTCGACCGATATGGCAGAGGAAAAATGCTCAACATGGCGACAATTGGTGGGGTAATTTGTTGTGGGGCAGCATGTTACTCAAAAAATTTCGAATAATCCCCGAGTGAATAATCAATCAATAATTATAGCAAATGAGAAGTGTACGTGAAGGCGTGACTAATGAGTTGGTACATACGTACTGGTATGACGTAATAACGGAGTGGCTGTACCGGGGGATTGATATAAAATAATATTGAATTCATTAATTCTCACCTCATTATTAAAATGTCACTCACGATGACAATGAAAGGGAAAAAATATGAAGACAGTGATGAGGGACTGGGAGACAGTGAGGAGACGAGTGACATCGACAAATACGACGATGGAGATTGGAAAATGCCAATTGCATTCAATAAATCGAGACATGTTGTCAGCATTGAGGGTGTCAATTGCATCACACAGTCCTGGAGAATGAAGGAACGAGTGAGTCCTCGATATAATTCAATCTCGTCATTTTTAAATCAACACTTTCCTGATCATCGAGATTTTTCTATTTCCATGATGATGGCTCTGGCTCCTTGTCATTTTCATTCCTCTATTTACAGATGAAAACTGTTAGCGTTGCCCTTGTACTCTGTCTCAACGTCGGTGTCGATCCCCCAGATATTGTGAAGACACAGCCGTGTGCCAGACTCGAATGCTGGATTGGTAATTCCATTGGTTTTTATGAGTCATTGGTCCTACTTGTGCAGCATGCTGCATCATTCCTCAGGATTATGTAACGTGCATGATGTTTTGAGGTTAGAGACGGATTGAGGGATGCTGCTCGGTCGATAATTCATTTTTTCATTTGTCAATTCACCTGTTCGAAAATATTCCTTTCAGTAATTATTTTAGAATTATCTACTCAATGAGAATTAATAAAATACTTATGCTTCTACTGAATCCTTTTTAGTACTTAGTTCTGCCATTAAAACTAAATAAAGAAGTATTCAGTATTTCTAATCATTTCCCTTTAAGTATGAGATGAAAATCATGAAAATTCATTTTAATTCAATCATTTGATTTTCCCGTTTCCTGTTTGTCCCCCAAAAATTGCAGATCCCCTATCAGTGAGTCCGCAGAAAGCTCTGGAGACGATAGGTTCGAATCTGCAAAAGCAGTACGAAAGGTGGCAGCCTCGAGCCCGCTACAAACAGAGTCTGGATCCGACAGTGGAGGAAGTGAAAAAACTCTGCACCTCTCTCCGCAGAAACGCCAAAGAGGAACGAGTTCTTTTCCACTATAACGGCCACGGAGTGCCAAAACCAACGAGCAACGGTGAAATATGGGTCTTCAACCGGACATACACCCAGTACATTCCCCTCTCCGTGTACGATCTGCAGACCTGGATGGGTGCCCCAAGTATCTACGTCTACGACTGCTCCAACGCCGGAATCATAGTCGATTCATTTCAGCAATTTGCTGATCAACACGAGAAAGAATATGAGAACGAGAAACAGGCGTTGCAACAGAACAGAGTAGCAGGTGTGGCTGGTGTGACGATGCCCTCCTACAAGAATTGCATCCAGTTGGCAGCGTGTGCTGCCAATCAGATCCTCCCAATGAATCCAGACTTGCCAGCGGATATCTTCACATCTTGCCTGACAACACCCATAAAAATTGCCCTCCAGTGGTTCGTAATGCAGAACACCGCGAAGCTAGTCCCCAAAATAAATCTTGACCTCATAGACAAGATTCCAGGACAATTGACAGACCGCAGAACAATGCTAGGAGAGTTGAACTGGATATTCACAGCAATAACTGATACAATCGCTTGGAACACTCTCCCCAGGGATTTATTCCAGCGACTCTTTCGTCAGGATCTCCTAGTGGCAAGTCTCTTCCGGAATTTTCTCCTCGCTGAGAGAATTTTGAGGTCCTACGACTGCACCCCAGTATCCTGTCCAAAACTACCAGCCACCTATCAACATCCAATGTGGCAAGCCTGGGACTTAGCTCTGGATCTCTGCTTGGCTCAATTACCAGCGATCCTAGACTCAGAAGATCAATTCGTACATTCCCCGTTCTTCGAGGAGCAACTGACAGCCTTTCAAGTCTGGTTGACCCTGGGATCGAAGAACAGAAATCCCCCAGAGCAACTGCCAATTGTCCTACAAGTATTACTTAGTCAAGTGCATCGATTGAGGGCACTTGAACTGCTGGGTAAATTCCTGGATTTGGGTCCTTGGGCTGTGAATCTAGCTTTGAGTGTTGGAATATTTCCTTACGTACTGAAATTGCTGCAGAGCAATGCCAGAGAGTTGAGACCACTGTTGGTGTTCATTTGGGCTAAGATATTGGCTGTTGACAGTACTTGCCAGTTGGATCTGGTGAGGGACAATGGGCACAAGTATTTTTTGTCTGTCCTGCAGGACGTTACGATGGCTAGTGAACACAGGACATTAGCAGCTTTTGTTCTAGCGAGTATGGTGCACAATTACTCACCAGGACAGGAGGCTGCCCTTCAGGGGAGTTTAGTGTCGATTTGTCTGGAGCAATTGGGAGACAGTAATCATTTACTGAGGCAATGGCTTTGTCTCTGTTTAGGAAGGCTGTGGCACAATTACGATAAGGCAAGGTGGTGTGGGGTAAGGGACATTGCCCATGAGAAATTAGGGAGTTTGTTGCTTGATCCTGTGCCGGAAGTCAGGGCTGCCAGTGTATATGCACTTGGAACATTTATCAATAGTGTCACTAAGAGGAGTGAACATGCAAATAACATCGATCAGATGATTGCTATGACACTTATAAACACTGTTACGCATGATATGTCGCCGTTGGTGAGGAAGGAATTGGTTGTGGCACTTCAGTGGATGGTTTTACACTTTGAGAATTCATTTGTCACCCTTGCCATTGCCGAGGAAAACTCCAGGAAGGATCTTGTCGTTGAAACCTTCTCGCCATTCAGTGGAATGAGGAGAATTGGATCCAGGGACAGGCTCAAGATTGTCCCCAATAACACCTACATTGGGGACGATGGACTTGGACAGGATAGAATCAAGAGGGTTTCCTCTTCCTCATCCATAAGCAGTTTGGGTGAGATTTTTAGATTTACGTTTTGATTCATTCGTCAGGACTCATTTTATAATGGATTTTTAATTGCTGCACTCTGGACATCAGGGAATAACTGGGAGTTTGTGAGAAAACCTTGCGAGTCTCTTGGTAATGATCATTTTACTCACTTTGTGCTTGCTCTTTTCTATTCTCTGCTTTATTTATTTTCAGTGGACTACCCTTTTCTGAAATTTTTATATTTTTATTTCTCTTTTTACGTTTCGATATTCAGGGCACTAAAAAAGTTCGAGGCTTTCAAGAATTCAAATACTTTTAATAATTCAAAAACTTCGAATTATTCATCCCTTCTGTTCTTTTTTCGGTGGATATTCCGTATCAAGACTGCCCTCTTCATATTATTCATAGCTGCCTCTTTCATTCTATGTATTTTGTAATGCAATAACAGGGTATGAGTTAATTATTGCCACAAGTTGCTCAATACTTGGGCCCAATTGCAAAACCAAAAAAGAACAGATGTCATTATTCTTTACGTAAATGAGTCTTCATGGAAAATGCAAATAATTTTCTCTAGGTTTAATCAATATAACTCGATGCAATGAGAATTGTAATTCTTCGAGTAAATAATCTTTGAAAAATAAAACAGAATATTGCGTTGATGACAGAAGATATTCTCTGATTGCGAGTGACTGATTGTGAATAATCTCAATCAAATATCGAGTTCAGGACTTTATTCGCGTTGAAGATCATGATCCATCACATTTGAGATAAAATTTCTGATACGTTTTTACATATGAAGCATTTCCTCAACTACCGGGAAGTCCCTTTCATTATTACTCTTAATGTCATTGTTATCAAAATCGGCTGAACAATTTTATTGACGAGTCCATCGGGTTAATCAATGAAATTCTTATCACTGAGATTAGATATACGACTCAGTGATAAAGCGGAACATTCCGTGAATCCGATGATTTTTATCAGATATATATAATATGAATCGATTTATTCGTTGAATTGAATCCCAACACAGAATATTCTTTGCAAAAATTCAGAGATAGTGTCGATGCGTCATAAAATGATCAAACAACAAATCAATTTCCCGTAATGAATAAATTAATATAAATAACAAATTTTAACGAATAAATGAATAATTAATTTATAAATAAATCATTTCTATTAATTATGTAATCATATAATTGTTGTAATTATTAATTAAACAGATGAAGATTTTCAAGTTCTCGAATAGGACTCGATTAATATTATTTATTAATTAAAAACCGTTCATTTGCGCAGTGCAATTCAATGAAATTCACCAGAAAAAAGTACAAATTTCGTTGCGAAATGTAATCCGCGAGTGATACAGAGTATGAGTCAAAGTGAAATCGCAGGAACCGACAAGTAAATACTACGATTTATTCTTAAAAAATTAACCACCCGTCGGATGAATCACAGTCGTAGGCGCAACAAGTCGTTCCGTAATTTTTTTGTAAAGATTGCGAAATTCTGCGGAACGAATTTATTGGAAAAGCGATTCATATTGATACGGCGAAATAAGTTCAATAGAAAAGAAATTTCAAAGGGAATTCATAATTCGTTATTGATTTCCTTTTTTTATTGTGCATTTAAGGCCCGGATGGACGGTATGGAAAAGATAATTTACTCCAAAATTGGGACTTCTAATTACTCCGTCAATTAATCGTTTTTTCCGATAATTGTTAGCTAGCGGCCTAGTTGTTGACAACCGCTAGAACGCTAGCTAACAATTATTGAAAAAAACGATTAATTGCCAAAGTAATTAGGAATCCCAATTTCGGAGTAAATTATCTTTTCTAAATAATTCACCCGAGCCTTAAAATTGTTTTGATTCCTGCATGAACACCAATCCTGAATTTCCAGCTATAAAAAAATTTCTCTTATTGAAAATATTCCAGAATTCCGTCTTCCTCGACGATTTCTGACGATTCCTGTTAGATCTATCCAGAATTCAATAGAAATTATTTCCGCAACTCTTAATTCGTTTCCCAAAATCTGAAATTTCGTCCTTGAAGAATTCCCTTTTCTCTCAAATCCCCGAGAATCGACAAAAAAATTCCGAAAAGTCAAGTAAACGGATCCCCCCTACTCCCTTCACAAAACATCTCTTCAATTCATCCTCCAAATAATCTGCCTCGACAAAGAAAAAAATTCCTCGGCAGATCCTCCGAATACGTTCACCAAAACCTCTCAGCCGAGCCCCTGAAATCCTTCAAGACTAACAAAGAAAAAAACTTTGAATATCTCCAGGTCACTCCTCCTTGGGTAACCTGCCGAGTCTGTCATACGGTTCAGTCTACATGAAACTCTGGCACGGTCTTGGAAACCTGGACAATGATCCCCATCCAGGTGTCGCTGGAATGTCCCAAAAGGTGACAAGTCATATCCGCAATCAAATAAAAGAATCTTCAACCCCGAAAGAGGTGACAGAAGCTAAATACGCATCATCCCTCTCTCTCCCACCATCCCCATCAAATCGAACAAGCTACCTCAACAAGAGTGAATCACCACCAACGACAAACTCAGCGGATCTCCTGCGAACGCGAATAACTCCGCACAGCAATCGAGGCAGAAAGCCAATACCAAACACAATCTCCGAGGAATCCGACGAGACAGTTGGTGCAAAGAGTCCCCTGATAAGCTCTCAATTTGTCGAGTGGAGTTGTTCCCAATTCGCCCAACCCGTATCCTTCGAAACTGATACCGAAGCAACAAGTGATGTTGAGAGTCGTGCACATTATGAGCGTGAATGGCGTTACCTGCGTAACAAAAGGCAGCGAGAAGAATCAAGGGACGAGTACCAGAGAGCACCCAATTCACGAATCGAATGCCAAGTGTTTCACACAAGGTGTCCACAGCAGCCCGATGTCATAGCCTTTCACCCCTTCGATCCACACTTGGCTATCGCCTCGAAAGACAGTTTTGGAATATGGGACTGGCACAACAGCACAAGACTCACTTATTGCGCAAGCAGAGGCAACAGAATTACCAGCAAAGTCACAGCACTTGAGTTTATTAATGGCCATGATGTTTCACTGCTGATGGCAGGCTCTGATGATGGCTCGGTGAGAATTTGGAAGAATTATTGCAATGTCTTGGGGAGGGAACCAGCCCTTTTGACAGCTTGGCAGGCACTCGTTGATGTTCAACCTGCCACTAAAGCCTCTTCCACTTCGCCTGGACTTGTTACCAGCTGGGAGCAGAGATCTTTGACTCTTGCTGTCACTGGGGATGTGCGGATTGTCAGGCTTTGGGATGCCGAGACTGAGCTCAAGAGGCAGGATATTGCCACTGGAGCTGATTGCTGTGCCACTTGTTTAGATACTGATGGCACTGGGGCTGTTATGGCTGTGGGTTGCGGTGATGGATCTGTCAGGCTTTTTGATCGGAGATTACCCCCCAATGAGGCAAGAATTATGACCTGGCGGGAACACAATAACTGGGTACTTGGGGCCTACCTGCCCAAGGAATCGGCCGCTCCAGGGCGGCTTGTCACGGGATCGGTCAGTGGGGATGTTAGGATTTTTGATCTCAGGAAAAATTCCTCCATTAATGTTATTCAGACACATACGCAGCTCACGGCGTTCTCCGTTCATCCAGCTGCTAATATCTTCGCTTGGTGAGTTTATTTACATTTCAGCTTATTTCGATTTTCTCCTTTTTTTTTTCTGTTCAGCTTCAATGTCAATTCTCAATTTATCAATCAATTCTTTTTTACAAGAAATTGTAATACTACCGGGCAATTTTCTAACAAGACAGAATGTTTTTACGATTTGTCTCTTTCATTCGCTTCCAAGACGGAAAAATAAGTAACGGAAGTCTCGGAATTAGTTTATTATGATTTACAACTTCCATATGGATTCGCCTATTATTAGGCTTTGTCAGGACATATGAGGCGAGTCACCTCATCCTCGAGAACATTAATCCTGAGAAATTCTCATTCGTTCCTTGAAATTTCTCTTAAAATGGATCGCAGACATGGAGAGTACGACAACTGATTCAGCACCAAAGTCACAACTCCAATAGATACTACTTCCTTAAAAATACATTAAAATAGATAAATGGTCTAGTTAAAAATTTACTATTTAGTGGAAAATTCACTAGAAATTATAATCAAATCCGATAATTCCCTGAAACAACAGTACCAATTGAAAATTAATTAATCAAAATCTCCCGAATTTCCAGTGAAAGATAAAAAAAACATTTTACGAGTCTTCCATTCCTCCGGACAGTTAAATTATTTTCCCATCCTACTTTAAATTTATCTCAAAAAGCCATTAATTTTCTCCAATAAAAATATCTACTCCTCTCCCCTAAAACCACTGATCACCGAGATAATTTTCCACCGAGAAAACCGTAAAAAATCAATTGGTTTTCTTCCGTTACATCTGACCACTTCACCACGAAAAAATTATGCAACACCACAGAGTCTTGTTTCGTTTCTCCTCTTGAATTCCAGGAACATTCGTGATCCCTGAATTTTTTTTCATCAGAAGAAACCTCAGTGATCCCCTGATTTTCAAAAGATAAACCCAAAACCGTGAAGCATTCTTCTCATTCCTCTTTCGCCTCCCTGGAGGAGAAAAAAAAGGGCCTCTCAAGAGGTAATACTTATTTTTATTGTTCCAGTGGCTCTTTGAATCACAGCATAAGCGTTTACAACACAACAGCGGGCCAACACTTGAATACCATTAAATTTCACGAGGGCTTCATGGGCACGCGAATACCACCAGTTGGATGTTTGAATTTTCATCCACATCGGGTTATCCTCGCTGCTGGTTGCATCGATAATTCCATCACGGCTTACGCCTCCGAGCCACGAAGATGACTGTCGGAGATGGAGTTTGTTTATGGGGCATACGTTCTTTAACGAAAACTCTTTGAAAGACCATATTTCTTCATGTGATGCTTTATATTTCATTATTTCTTCCTCGAGGATTTCTCAAACAACTGTTAGAAAATGATAATTGAAATTTCAAGCCATTAGAATATTTAATCGGAAATGGGAAATTCTGTAATTCTCGAGGGAAATTACGGTCCGGGGAAAATTGAGGAACGAGGTGGAAATTTTCCGAGAATTTCGCTCAATTTTTCGTGGAATGGTATTTCGTTTTGGGATTCCGGAAATCTCTCGTAATTATTTGTAATTTTTTTTTGGTTTGGAACAATCAGATTATTTCTTATTTGTTGAAGTAGTTCGCTATTTAAGAAACCATTCAGACAATATCTTTTATGAACTTTTTATTTGTCTATAAAAAATTCAGAGAAATCGGTTATCATTTGAAATCGATTTATAGAAACCGTAATTTTTTTGAATTTTCAAAGTGGATACGATATTTACTGAATATTTTCAACTGAACTCGAATTCACGTAATTGAAGATTTGAGATGACTAATGACTGAAATTTCAAGAAATTTCTAGCAGCGGTGGGGGAAATAGCGTGACTCAACGTGAACGAGTCATTCGAAAATTAAGACATTTTTTTCGTAGACAGCACTGAGAAAATTAATTATTCTCGCCAACTGTCAATTTATTTGAGAGAATTATTCACACTTAAAAAATCGTATTAAATAATTTTCAGATGTCACTGATGAGGCTCTAACTATGGGCTCTCCTTGAACTAATTCCTCTAATTACTTCCTCCACACTAATAATATTTAAATTTTATTATTTCGATAAAAAATAATTCCTATAATGGAAATTAAATAGATAAATGATGAAATTTAAATCGATTTTTAATATGTTAGGGGAATTTTCTTGGAATTCCTTCCACGGAATAAATATGATATTAAGAGTAAATAGTTTTCTCAAGATACTGATCATTTGGCTAATTTAATTATTTTCTCAGGGAATGAATGTACATAAATAGATTAGTACGACGCGCCTAGAAATGCCGTATCAATCGCAATTTGTTGGGTATGTAAGTGTACATAGACCGCATCTTTTAAATACGTGAGTATTTGTCCGACAGATAAGCGGATTAATAATGCTTTCATTGCATTAGTCAACAGAGCACCCAAAAAGCGCATATATAATACCACAAGACTAATTTCTCGACTCGGGGATGATTCGTACGATTTTTTAAATTTAAGGTCAAGGGTTCAACGAATTTCTGAAAATCATAAACAGTCGGAGTGAATCATAAAAAATCTCCAGAAATTTACAGAATATGACGTTCAAAGCAGAAAATAACTTCATCTTTTTTATTTCGGGGTTTGCTTGCTTTATTTTACGCAAGAAAGATCTTTTTTCTATTCAATTTTTTGAGATCGAGAAATTAGGTATGCGATTTTAGATGAATTTTAGTCCCAGTGAGAGCAAAGTAGCGAAATATTTGTGAAAATTCTATTCAATAACTCGAGAAACGATCTAACGAAATCCATCGTAAAAACCTTCGGGGTAACCCCAGGGCAATAATTCAAATGTGGGAGAAAAAGAGCCGAAAAAAGCTTGTCGGTGAGAGGATTCACTCGTCAGTCTCTTGAGTGAATCTCGAAAACTGGCGCCGTCGGGGATTTCTCCTGCGGTTGACAACCGCCCATCTACCCTGGGTAATTCGAAGGGCTGAATTTGTAAGAAAGAAGACGGAAACCAAAAAAGATAATAAAATCATGGAAAAAAAAAGAAGAATGGGAGAATCTTAACCACTCAACCTAAGTTGAGCGCAAATGAAGGACATTGGGACGTGAATGATTCATTCTCATTCAAGTGGTTTAATGCCGCCTTTGTACATAGTTGTCCAATTATAATAAATAAAATTTATCATGCCGATGAAATCTACAACGTCTGCTTCATTTCCTGGGTGAGAAAACCTCAATTCAGTTATTACATTATCAATCGTAAGAATTTTTACATGATTTTTTTTTATTACTTTCAATCGAGAATGAATTTCGATGAAATAGGAAGAGACATTTCTTTATCTTAACATTTGTTTACAATCAGTCAATACCTGAAATTTCAAGTAAAACAAATTCGAAATTTTTAACAATCACAAAAGAAATTATTTATACACTCCACCTCTTAGAAAATTCATAGATTCTCGGGTGCACTAATTTTGATATGAATGAATTGGTAGGCGGAAAAAATATCCCCGGAAAAAATAGCCCACACACCCAAAACGTGTTAAAACCCACCGAATTTGATAGACCATAGGAAAATTAGAGTCCCTGAAAAAATAGACAACCAAAAAAATAATTAAATTAAAAAATAATTAAATTGAGGGAGTTTTAACACGTTTTGAATGTGTGGAATATTTTTTCCCTGGGATATTTTTTCCGGGATTCGAATGAATTCGATATTTTTTCATCATTTTGTTCTTTATTCCAGAATAAATGCCGTACCTGAAGGGGAATACCTTGAGCATTCGTCATGGAATTTGAATCACGAATTTAAAAAATTCCCATTGCAGTTAAACAATTCTGGATCTATCCATTCGAATCCATTAACTTCGACTAGTCTCCATAAAATACCATAACTGCAGCGTAATTCCCACATAATTCCCCTAGAAAGTCAATAGATTCCGATTCAAACCAGTCATTACCAATTTTATCTAGCGCGCAGCAAGATCTTGAAATAATCGACAATTACCCTTCCCTCAAAAATTGCCACGTGTGAAATCCTGAAAACGCAGAAGGCCCCCAGCGATTCAAACAACCAGAAAGCGAGGGCCAGAGCCACTCGTTGAAACAAAACCCCAACCCAATCATGGTAGAAAAAAAAAATTTATAAAATTGCTAACAAGATTCTGGACTGTTCACCTCCCATCGCGTGCACACAATGATTAGAATCGCAGGGGTAAAATTTGTGTTTCCTCTCCGGCATCTCCTCTCGGTTCATTGAATATTCAGTCGGGCGAACCTGAGAGTGAGATAATACACATCTTGCATTAAAAAAGACAAGAAAACTCGTGCCCTGAAAAACGTGATCTCCAACAGCAGCTGCCTCCCAGTCGACAAGACCTATTGCAGGACAGGTAATCAAAGGGTCTAATGTTTTCTTCAACGAACAATTAAAATATAATTAATTCACAATAAGCGCAATATCCAATTACAGTTACATAATTAATTAATTCAATTCCAATTACCCGTTAAAAAATACAATTCACTCTAAATTTCCCTTCCATTTCATTCACTTTTCATTCACTTCATCACACGTGGACACTTGAAAGGAATTCCAGTCTTGAATTCGTCTTGAATTCGTCTTGAATTTTTCCTTTTCCCTTCAATTTTTCCAAAAATTGCCAAAACGTCCGTCCGTTGGTTCCTGTAAATTTTCTCATCTTCAAATTTCCATACAATAATTAAAAATTAGAGTCTTCCGAGCCTCAGTATTATATACTATTTGCAGACTCACGATTCCTAATTTTTTTTTTCTTTCTGACGAGCCTTCGAGTGAGATAATAGCGATCTCGCGTTGAAAAAGAGAAGAGATCTCTCATGATCTCGAGCTGCAGCTGTGGCAGAGCAGCAAGGTAGGTATCAAGGGGGGTAAATGTTGAACGATGAAAGAGGGAAAAACGGTTTAGTGGTGGGGGATTGTGAGTGAATCGTGAGTACAGAGAGCTGAGCAGAGCTGAGTTTAGTTTTCAAGTCAGTCTGAGTGAGAGCGCGTAGAAGGCGAACGATCGCGTTCCCTGGTTGTTTTATTATTTTATCATTCTTAATGGAACGAGTGTAGATCTATAAAATCCGAGTAGTGGGTGGAATTGGATCGATAGTGTCTACTGGTAAGCCAAGATAACCACCAAATACATCAATGACAATGAATGACAACGAATGACAACGAATGACAGTCCACACCTGACATTTACACCTGACTCACCCACATCGATTATTTCCGCATATTTCTGCACAGCATACACCCACGTCATGTCACTATCCCTCACACTCTCCCAAACAAAATAATTCACAACTTGCAATGACTCCTTATCTCCATTCCTCATACACTATTTCTTGTTGTTGTTACATTGACCCCATAAATTGTGCAGATCGAGTGCGGATTTAAGAATTAATTCAGTCATAACCAATTGGTTGTTATCATGGACAGAACATCGAGAATTCTACTCAGGAAGATTATAATCGACCTCGTCTGCCTCTGCCTGGGTATGTTGATTCTTTACTCTCATTATTTTCTTTTTTTCATTTCTCTTTCCTCAACCTCTTCACCACTGTGTAATTTAGTAATTTGCATTGATATTCATTGGAGTCGTTTGCTTGGATAATTTATCTCTACAATGTTTACTTTGAAATGGAACAGGTTAGGGCTAACTGAGCAGGTGGCTTGACTGGTGATGTTTATGGAGGGGAAGCTTTGATAAAAGCTGATAGTTGATGATTGGCTGATGAAGAAACCGGAATTGTTTCGGTGTGAAGAGAATTTTTTTAATGGGTGTTATCAACGTCATGGTATCTATTAATAGTGCTAAATAAGGGGAGATATTCTTCCGGGTATTACTGGCCCACAATTCACCGGTTAGACCCTCTTTTCCTTGTGCCTTCGTTACGCTCATTATTTCAGTTAATAAACCGTGTATTTGGGGAAATAACGTGGGAGGAAATGATGGGGTCAGGGGCTAAACGAGTCCCTTCATTTTTACTCTTGTAGTCCTTTTTTTTTGTTCATTGTTCATTTTCTTCTAGAGAATTCATTGAATTGACGTTTTTTGATTATTTTTTTATTCCGCTCTCTCCCAGTTTTTTTACTCACCCTTAAAAAATCATTCATTTTTTCATTTTCAATAAGATATCACTTTTTTGAATGAATGAATGAATGAGTTTTTTTATTATAAAGTCATTGATTGCAATGGCTTTAAACCTGTATTTAAAAATGTTGCGTGCTTCATTATCAGAATTAACAGACACTATAATCTTTCAATCATAATTTCAATTGACTCTC
>NW_011887745.1:727445-729623 GCF_000806365.1 Fopius arisanus | reverse complement strand
TGGTCTTTCCGAATGAAATTATTCTCTAAAGATAAGAACTGAATTTATATGTTAGGTTGACATCATCATTTGATTTAAAATGATATATTCGGGGAACGAACACAGTGTAAAATTTCGATATTTGAATAATTGTTTTGATGGTGTGGACCATATGTGAACAAATAAAATGTTCACATATGGTTTCGATTTTTATCGGGATTGATAACGCCAGGGAAATGAATAGACTGTAGTACTGATGAATGAACGAGCCGGAGATGAATTATTGTGGATAATTCGTGGTATTAATTTTGCGAATTATTTATTAGGGGAGTGAGATCAGGCGATTTCTTTCGATGATAAAGAGAATTGATGGATGAAGAAAGAGGCGGAGTTATGAATGAGATTGGAATGGGATTGACGTCGACGGATTTTTGAGATATTAATTTACTAGACACGCAGTAGTAGCCAAGAGACAACACAGTGCGAAAAATAATAAAAATTTTCACTGGAAATTTTCGTTTTTAAAGCAAGTGTAATAAATAAAAAGAGTGAAAAAGTTCCAGTGACATTCTTCTCGCGAAGTTGCCCGCTTATTAAATAATTGCGAAATTACTGGAACTGGAGAAATTCAGGGATTTGTTCGAGGATTTGGTTTCTATGTGTTTTCCTCGATGTATCACGTAGAAAATTTATCCACCCGTTCAGTTTATACGAGATACTCAGATGAAGCATGCATTTAATAGAAACACATTATTCTACAGTTTTTACTGAGATTTATCGTACACGCGCTGCAGTTAAACCCCAATAATGAAGTAGTAAACTTGCGGTCTTCATGATATTTTACAGTTTTATAGGGGAGTGGAGGGCAAAATGGATGATTAAAAAAATTGAGATGAATATAGTCTGAGAGACGATCTGATCTCCAGTATGACCACACACGTGAGAAGGTTCAATCAGGGAAAAATACCGATTGTTAACGGAAAAATACAGAAATCCATGAAAAATTCAGTGATTTCAAGTAGAAATCACCGGATTTTAATTTAATACTTCTCATTGTACAGAGGAATAGACACCTTGAAAAATTCTTCGATTATTCAGGAATTATTTCCATCATTTCACTTGTAAAACTCGATTTACCTGCAATTGTTCATCGTTCAATCGTTATCTGCCTGTCATAAACAATAGAACCCTTTTCCCATTTTTTTTATTCACTCAGATTACTATTTCCTTCATAAAATATATTATAATAAATTATAATATGAGCCGATCGTAAATAATTTTTAACAATCTGTAAATATATTTTTTTTATTTAAATATAAATTCAACATACAAAATTTTCCAGGTAAACAAAAATTTCCGTTTTCTCAATTTTCTCGATTTTCAAATAAAAAAATTCTGATATTATTATATATATATATATAAATTATTGATTATTGATTATTAATACTTCCTTGAGCATTATCGACGGTTGAACACAACTTCTCGAATTTTGTAACTCCTGAATAAATTCACGGAAGCGGAAATAAAAACATAATTCAACTGGATAATGCTTTGGAAAAAAAATCATAAAAGCTTACTCACGTCTTACACTAACGCAATTGATGTGTTTTTCTTTCTGTTACATAGTGGGATTCTCAGTGCTAGCTTTTTACTTGTTTGGTAAGCCATACCACCGTGGATTCTTCTGCGACGATGACTCGATCAATCATCCATTCAAGCCCTCAACAGTGACGAGTCCGATGCTGTATGCTGTGGGAATATTATTTCCCATATGTGCTGTAAGTTAAATTCAATACACAATATTACTGCAGATCAAAATAAAACTACCGCCGGTGTTTTAATTATAAATATTAATTATAAAAAAAATTTTACACCTATAGTGGAGTCCAAGACCAAATGATATTCCAGCCAAGAATTCATATTCTTGATACAAAAAAATATCTTTCTGGAACTTTTTCACCCAGAGCAGGGATTTCCAGGTGTAAACTTCACAAATACGTAGAACAATTCAATTATTAGACTGTAACGTCCTTTCAAGTGGTAATAATCATTACTGCCATTTATCCAAGGTCATTTGTTGAAGAATTTCAATCTCATGATTCAATGTAATTTTCGCGTTGTGAATCGTAAAATTGAATTCGGAGCACCTGGGAATGATTTCCCCAGAGAAATATCTTTCGAAGAAAGATATTTTCTTCT
>NW_011887745.1:721433-726595 GCF_000806365.1 Fopius arisanus | reverse complement strand
CGGTTTCTAATGTGTGAATTCCATTATTTAAAATGTTCATTCGTGCATAATCTGTCAATTAAATTAATTCAATACGTTAGATAAAATTCATGGATATTCAGTAATTCCGGTTTGATTCTACAAAATAAAAAATAATTTTTCAGGAAATTTCCAACAGAGCAATTTCTAGAATAAATAATCTCATTCTGTTTAAAAAAGATTTTCCGGTGCAGACGATCACAGAGATTTTCTCAAGGCGAAATCGAGATGAAAAGTCTTACGTGATCCTTCAAATAATCCTCGACACAAAATGACGATTGATAAAGTGGAAGATAAGAACATAAAAAATGAAATATGCAGTTATATGGCGTTTGATTACTCGAATAATCCTCTAATGACACAATTGTATCCGTCACCTTTTTCTTCGAACTTTTTTTAATACGTGATGAGTCGCTTTGATTTACGCTTACAACAGCAAAATAAAAAGTAATAATCACATTGTCAACTGATATAACACGTGCGTTTTAACAGATGGAGGTGTAAGTGCGTGTGTATATCAGTAAGCGCGTGGCTCTTGTTGATGAAGGCTTATCAGAAAATTATGGAGGGGGGAAGGCACGCGTGTTTCAATGCGAACAAAATCAAGTCCTCTTGTTGTTGCAAACCCCAACTTTTATCCCTGACCGACAAATTTTATTGCCCCCCGGGGTCACACCCATTTACTCCCCCAGGCCCTCTTCTATCATAATGTCATTAATTCCCAAGGCTTTTATTTATTCTAATGATAAGAGAATAAAAAATAGGAGTTTTATCCCAAGGAGGAATTCCAAGGCATTTTTTAGGAGGTGGTTCACCTTTCGTCAGCTTGAGGCTTCTGATTCATGAAATTTATCTCACATGTTTTTTTTTTAGATCTTTCAGCTTCAAGGAAGTTAGTTTTTTTTATGTCTATAGGAATTGGTTATCGTAGTTTTTTTTAGAGAGATTCGGATGAAAACAGATGGATGTTTACTAGGTCTGGTATTTTTTTTTGTGGATTGATAATTAATCTGAGGGGTTGTGAGTTTTTTGTTGAAAGCCACTCGTTTAATTTCTCAGGGATAATTAGGTAGAGTAATTATTCAGTGAATAGTTACGGTAGTTCCTTGAATTTATCACTGGGAAAATCAATTTTTCCTCGGGAACAGCGGGGAGGGAGGAATTAATGAGTATCAGTTATAATTTTCTAGTCACGGTTGAATGGATGGAATGTTGGAATTCTTGGCAGGTGATATTTTCACTGGTATTTCAAGCGATTTCGTCATTGAAAAACCGCATATTTCAGAGTTTTTAAAATTATTATAGGAGATAAAAGTGGCGAAAAGCTGGGTTTCATATAAATATATTTTTATAGAATTAGAATATTAATCGTTTCTTTCTCACTGAATTCTCAACAATTTAGACTTACGGATAAAAAATCTGGAGATGAATGAAAAATGAATTAATGAAACTTGTAAAAATTTCAGATGCTCGTTGGCGAATACTTTTATGCGAGGAACAGCAATGGACAATCGTCGGTTGTGCTATTTGGCAAGGTGATACCTCCATGGGTGTCATTGGCCTACAATAAGGTGAGTGAAATTTTCGGGTGGTTAAAGAGGGGGTGAAGAAAGTGGACGTCAGTAAATAAAAAGTGTGAATTCTCGGAAAGAACGAAAAGGCACAAACAAAAGGAGTCGCGTTGCAAGATCCTCTCTCGAATATTTTTTTCTCCACTTAAACAACAGGTAATAAATTGTGAAATGTGCAATTTAAGACTTTCGGAGGAGTTCTTACGTTCGCCATAAATTGTAACGGCTTTCGAAACTCCTCTTGCATTTTTCGGTTTGAGGAAATTAAGCATCTTATTTCCACTCCTCGTATTTCACGCAATTTGTCGCTGGAAGATGGGGCCAAGGCTTTTCCTGGTAATTGCACGTCTTCTTTTTATTTATTTTGCATTGTCCAAATAAATTGTCAACTCAACTTCTTCACTGGAATTTGTTGTGCACTTCTTGGCAATTTTTATCATGAGTTTCGCTGATATTTTCGTGAAATTTTCCGATTCGAGATTTAATGTATCAGAATCTCTCCACGCAAATTGCAAATTTCGATTCAATTATTCCAATTTCAACAAATTTATTCACTAAAGGCATTCTATGTATAATTAAACGCGTAACAATTAAGCTCAGAAAAGAAATTAATTTGTAGATTGTAAATCAATGTCATGCAATGGAAATTTATTTTATGGGCGGCTATTACTCCATAATCTCCTGGGTTTATTGCAAAATGCAAGCTTCGTTATCATAGCGAAAAACTATTCGTTTGCACTTTGATAAAACCTCGATCTTTTATGCAATTAATTCCTTGATAACTTCGACATTTACATAAATTTTCTAGGGCTTATTTAATCTATGGAAATCCTCTATCTGCAAAAATTATCTCAACTCATCTTTACAACAACATATTACGAAAGCAGACTAATTTTTTTATGGCACCAGAGGATATCTAAACTTGACTCGACACTCAATCGGTTATTACTAATAAATAATAATCGTAATAATAATTAATAATAATAAATTGTTCCCCTAAACAACATCCGGAGTTACAGTCCTAAAAAATGATTGATCATCAATCCGTCGAATTATATTTTCGTTTTATCCATGAGTTCATTTTTAAATAAATCTATTTGTTGCTCCGATAACGAATATCATAATTCATGAGTGAACAAAAAAATCAAGTGATTCACCATCAAGTGCATGACCTCTAACTCATAATGAATAATTCCTGACATACCATTCACAACAATTGACTCAACCCTCAATTTCGTTATTCTAGATCGGCCTATTCGGATTTGGATCGATGGCATCACAGGTGATGACCGACATTGCCAAGTACACGATTGGACGATTACGCCCACATTTCATGGATGTGTGCAAACCTAATATCGACTGTACACTACCCCAGTATCAACACATGTACATCACTGATTTCACATGTACAGCGAGTAACTCAACAGCCAGAATGCTCAAAGAATCTAGGTAAACTACCCTATCCCAGCTATCCTAGCTTCCAGTCCCCCTGATTTTTTATAATCAGCAAAAAATTTGCCGAGTATTAACAAGAAACTTTTCAACGACGCGATAATCCACAGCTCTCGGTGAAAGTCAGTCATCGACGGAAGACACTAAAAAATATTTTTCATTCAATTAAAAGAAAATGACATTTTAGTCAGTTGGGATTTGAGAGCAATAGAGCGGTCTCTACTGCTCTATTTTTTTCCCGTTGGGTTTATATTCATTGCCAAGCCCAAAAATTGTTAAGTAGCACTTAAAAGTGATCTAAAGTTCCTTCTGAAATTGCTGAAATCCGGTGGAATTACGTAACGCGCAAAGAGATTCCCCTCGTGTACGTGGAGTTGGGAGGGAGGTAGATCACCAGGTGTAATGGACTGAAAATAGTCGGGGTGATTCAATTGGAGATGTTGAGTCAATACTAAGTGTCTATTGTCTTAGAAATGACGGTTAACTGGATTCGAATGCCTCCATCTCTATCAATTGCGATAGCAACGAACGCTTTCTGTGATTCATCGCAAAAACTGTTCACTCACTACGTAGAAAAATATGTAATCGTAAAAACATGCGATTTTCAATTTAATTTTTACAATTGTCTACACTCAACCATGTTAACGATTTAAAAAATTTCTATTCCCTTCAATTATTTTTCAGAGATCAGTTCTCAATAATTTTTTCGTTTGTGCTTATCAAATTCTATCGTAAAAATGGGATTATTTGAGAGATTTTTAATTTGCAATTTGATTTGTAAATCGTCAGAAAGAAATTTTTTTGTCAATTGTATTTAGTATGAATTAAAAGAGCGACAAAATGAATGATGACAGAATGATTCAATATTTTGGTAGGAGAAAAACCAGTAGACGAATACCACAATGATCTTCTGAATTTTTATCGTACCCAGTTTGATACCAAAACAGTGAATTCATTCAACTTCTATTCCCAACATGTATTTCGTTTAAGGGCAAAAGCCATGTGACTATTTCTTCATTTTTTTCCCTCATTTAACCATTCACTCTTTTAACGGTCGTACGACGACTATCCTTAGAAGGGTCTGTTCTTAACGAGTAAAAAAGATGGAAGTAAAAAGGTCTGCCTTTCTCTCTCACAACTGAGTGCTATCTTTAGAGTTTCTAGAGAGGGCAAAAAATATTGAAAGATTCGAGTGTTTGAAATGGCCCGGGGAAGATACATTAGATACATTAGATTCAAGCTAATTGAGTTGGGTAGTTATTCTCTATTTTTTCAATGGATTTTATTTTATCTCTTTTCAGACTGTCATTTCCATCAGGCCACTCCTCGTTCTCGGCTTACGCGATGGTCTATCTCGCAGTGAGTGCCTCTAAAATTACAGTGTCATATTTCATTTACTTTTAGAAAGGATAAAGGACGTAATGAACTTGTCAATGTTTTTATTGTTCAGCTGTACCTGCAATTGAGGGTGACGTGGAAGGGAAGTAAACTTTTGAAAAATGTACTGCAGTTGATTTGCTTGATGGTGGCGTGGTTTACTGCTATGTCCAGGGTCTCCGATTACAAACATCACTGGAGTGACGTTTTGGCTGGACTACTCCTGGGGATTATTGCTGCTCTTATCATGGTAACATTCATCGGCAATTTTATCAATCATTCACGACGTCCAGGACACGTTTCAAATGACGATTAAATTCTCTCGACGATGTCGGTTTATATGAAACCTGTCCAATCGTTTTGTTAATACGGATTCCTCGATTTTATCAGGGGAAACGAATTGATCGTGTTATTGGCTTAATTGGTTGCGTAAGTCTCGGTAATTAGTTGCCGTTTAGGAATGCATCTCATTAGGGAAATACGAACTGTTCGAGGGGACCAGTAGTGGAGTGGTAAAACGAGGGTTGGGGATTTTGGCTCGAGATGCTGTTGTTGAATATCTCGAAATTCAAGACACCGAAATATTTATAGATATTTTACGGAGGTGACGAAATTTTATTGAAAACATTCCTGTTTTGTTTTTTTAAACTCCTTCATTTTGATCCGGAGAAGAATGCCTGAGGTACAATAAAGAAGTAGAACGGGCATTTAAATTACCGAGATTTTTTCTCTCGTAAAAACCTC
>NW_011887745.1:713263-715018 GCF_000806365.1 Fopius arisanus | reverse complement strand
AAATTTATTAGAACTCTCGAGATTTAGAACAGCACTCGTGTATCTCGAGTGTTTGAACTGAAGTCGACTGTTTCAACTTCTCCTGCAGAAGTCATTTAGCTGAAATGTAGTTTCCGAATAAACTTAATTCGAAAAGCAAAAAATGCGAGATGAAGGAGAGTACTTGTCAAGTACTAGTTAAAAGGGAATTCATGTTCCACTGAATTTACACGTGAACTGCATAGGTCAGGGTTTTTCACCACACGTTGCACTTTGCCATAAATTAATTAAAGAGTTTTTAATTGCTGTGAAAATGGAATACTATAATTTCTAAGATTTTCGGGAATAATTTAATGACCATTCATTTAATTGTAGGAATTGTCTGGTCCTAAACCCAATTATCCTCTCATCCTCATTAAAATATCTCAATTATACTTGCAGGTGTTTGCAGTTGCGGATTTATTCAAAGAGAGACGTGTCCCCTCATCTTCAATAGGCACAGCGCACTCCGAGAAATTGACAACGTTGGATTACGACGTCGAGCCTGGCATGCAGGTGAATAACGGCCCAGCCGATCGCATCAGATAGAACAAAAATTATAACTATAAAAAAAAAAAAATTCAAACATTGCTCGCTTCCACCAAAACAAAAAAAAACCGCCGTGACGTTGCTCTGGCTTTCGCCTAGACTCTGTTCCCGCTGACGAGCCCAATCTCCGGGACAACAACACCCTCACCCACCAACAAGTGAGACTGGCTAATTCCAGCTGATGGCAAACGTCTGGTCTTTCATTACTTCATGAAATTTGGTGGAGTTCTTCGGTGTTTGATGTCAAGCCGACAACTGGGTGACATTTCCCCCCAGGACATCACTCGATTTAGGCAGAAATTCCATCATCTTGGGGACATCTGAATTTTATTTATAATTCTCAACGCTTACGCCTTCCTCGCCACCCAAAAGTCGGCATTTTTTTCTTCTATCTGTTGCCTCGTATCCAATTACTGTCCAATTATTGTCCAATTACTGTCCAATCGTAGCAACCGAAATCACGAGTCTATGATGATTTGAAAAATATTTTTTATGCTTTATTTGGACCTCTCGATGTATTATTGTACATATGGTTTTAATTTCCTGCAATTTGTACAAGTCTTTTGCGCTTGTTGTAATTACTTGTCCTCTCAATTTCATTTTAATTTCCTCATCTTTGAGAGATGTTCAAAAGACTAGTATTATTGTGTACCTTTGCTGGTAGTATTAGATTTATTTTATTCAGAGGTATTTATTCCAGATTATTGTTAATCATTAGATTGTTACGAATATGTTTCTATTCACCAGTTATTATTAATTAGTTGTTTTATCGATGCACCAATGGTCGCTAAATATAAATAACCGGAATAGGGAGATGTATATTCATAGCCACGAATGTTTTCAACTGCCCTAGGGATTAGGTATTCTAGATGAATCTTATATATTTGATATGATTATTTGTATAGTTGGGATTGATCGAATATTATCGTACTGCGGTATTTACATTTTTGTGTCTCGAGGCCTTCGAAGTTTTATAATGCAAAGAATGTAACACGTTGTAATGTATTACAGAACTCGCTCGTGGGACGACGATTGGATACACAAAAACGTTGATAAATTCTTGTACATAAATTCTGATAAGAAACTTACAACGAACGTACAATTACTGTTTTTCTATTCCCCTCCTTTCATCACGCTGTTGCATGCTGCAAGTTTGAGAATTTTCACAGTGAAATGTATTTTTTTTTT